>NW_008673109.1:0-375 GCF_000695815.1 Acanthisitta chloris
TTGAGACTTTCAGGTGAAATCTTGGGTCTTTAAATGAAAAATTTGGGGTTTTATGATCATTTTTGGGTTTTTAAGGTGAAGTTTTTTGGGTCTTAAAGAAAAATTTTGGGGTTTTAAGGTGATTTTTGGGATTTTTTAGGTGAAGTTTTGGGTCCTTAAACAGAAATTTTAGGATTTTAAGGTCAGTTTTGGGTCTTTCAGATGAAGTTTTAGGTACTTAAGAGACAATTTTAGGTCCTTAAAGAGAAATTTTGGATTTTTTAGGTCATTTTTGGGTGTTTCAGGTTAAGTTTTTGGGTCCTTAAAGGAAAATTTTGGAATTTTAAGATAATTTTTGGGTTTTTATGGTGAAGTTTTAGGTTCTCATGGTGAAAT
>NW_008673110.1:0-1880 GCF_000695815.1 Acanthisitta chloris
GGTGGGAAAGGAATCAGCTCTGTTCAGAGGATCACAGAGTCAGAGGATTTTAGGGATCAGGATGAGCTTAGAGATCATCTGATAGATCACTGGCAACCTGTGCCAGTGTCTCACCACTCTCACAGGGAAAACTTCTGCCTCAGATCTAGCCTAAATTTACCTCCTTCAGTTTGAGCCCATTGCCTCTTCTCCTGTCCCTGCAGCTCCTAACACAGAGTCCCTCTCTGGCTCCTTGTAGCCCCTTCAGAGAGTGAAAAGTTGCTCTGAGGTCTCCACACAACCTTCTCTTCTCCAGCTGAACAGCCCCAACTCCCTCAGCCTGTGCTCACAGGGAGATGCTCCAGTGCTCTGAGCAGCTCTGTGGCCTCCTCGGTATTTGCTCCAACAGTTCCATGTCCTCCTGATGCTGAGGACCCCAGATCTGTGTGCAGGATTCCAGGTGTGTCACAGAGCAGAGCAGAGGGGCAGAATCCCCTCCCTTGCCCTGCTGCCCACACTCCTTTTGAAAAGGAGTGTGAAAAGGACTTTGTTCAAAGTGCACACACATGAGCACTGGATTTGCGGTTTCCTTTGGCTGTGGTGTAATGCAACATGCATATATATCTGACAAAACATTTAGTCCTACATCTGGTGTTTCCCCTGCCACGAATCTGTCATCCTGCTCTGAGTTTTCAGTGGCAGAAGAACATTTTGCCTGTGAGCCATTTGACTTCATGGGAATTTTATCAAGGTACACCGCCAACAGCAGAAATCACATATTGCCCATATATTTCAACATAAAGCTTATCCTAAATTATTCCTAAAAACCTTTGCAATAGACTTTTTGGTTTAGTTCAGCAAATTCAATGGGCCATTCAGCAATTGGATCAGTTGCAGGTTATGACATGTGATATGATCAGACAATGAACGTGGGAGTTACAGCATCATCCTGATCACATTTGGCTGCAAGTAATTGATGAACTGCAAATGAGGCACTGAGCCTGCTGCAGACAGGACTTGTTGCCACAGCAACCCAGGGACATATTGCTGAGAGAAGCTCCAAGTTCAGTTTCCTTGGGGTTAGCATTTCTTGCATGTAGATATAGGTTTACTTAGAGGTTGAAGGTTGTTATGAAGCCTGGTCTGCATTTAGTGATGATTTACATCATCTTGTGTTTGGCTATGAATGCTTTAAGTGCCAGAAAGGAGTCTCAGTTCCTCAGGCCTCTGCATTGTTTAGCACCTGTGAAAATAAGCTTAATATACACTTAAAAAACAAGTGACTGAACAGATTTCACTTGGCATAATTTGAAGTAACCATAATTCACCATTGGTGAGGTTTGCATGAGATCTGATTTTTTTGTACCACATCAGTTTGCTGCAGTGGCTGTTCTACAGACTCTGCCAGGCTGTGAACAGGCACAAAAATAAACTGCCTAACTTTCTGTTGCAGGTGATGGCTTCAGAGATACTTTTAAGGGGCTGCAAACAGCTGTGTATTCTGGATGCTTGCAGAAACCTCCTTTGAAAAGTCATCTGTTGACAAATGGTGTCTCCCTCCTCATCCCCAAGGAAGTGAACCTTTCATTGAGCTTGACTCGGATACAACACTTATTTCATCTCTCACCTTCCAGCTCACTTTCCCGTGGTAAGTAAGTGGTTGATCACTTCATACCTGAACTGTCAGCCTGTTCCACTGCAATGTTGCCTGGGGACTCGAAGGTATGATTCTCATTTTCTCTTCATGAAAGTCAAATCTTCCATAATGCATCTCTGAATCCTCTGCTGGTACTTTGCTGTTGCTGTATGGAACATAAAGGGCAGAAATTGTTTGCAGGTTCCCCTATCCCATTCCTGTTACCTCAGCTCTGCTTTCACCTGCGCTCTGCTCTGTACACCTG
>NW_008673110.1:1894-15770 GCF_000695815.1 Acanthisitta chloris
ACAAGGAGAAAAAATAACTAATAGTTTACTTGACACAAGTTTATGTTTTCCATCTTGAGTAGCATTCGAATGAAGTGTTGCAGCTATGTGTACTTAAAATGAAATGTATCAATGAACATCAAAGACAAGCTATATTCTTGGCTTCTAAAGAAAGGCTTAGGAAGAGGTTCAGACACCAGATATTCCCTCTCAATTCTCATCCCAGGCAGTCTGCCTGGGCCTTGCAGCCTGCAGGGCTTGCATTCCCTAAACACTGCTGTGCTATCATGGACTAAGGCAGTGCTACAATTTGGTTCAAGGCATGTTGGAGTTTTACTCAATGTGTGCTTAGTAATTCTTACCTTTCCCATCAGTAGGACTAGTCATAAATTCTGCCCTGAAAAAGTTATCAAATTGTTTAGGAATAATGAGAAAATCAGAAGCAAATCTGGATCCATCTGAAAGTGTCATCAGGGATAGGCCTTAGTGATAAAGCCTTCCAATATTGTGGCTTATGTTGGAGGAAGGAGCTGCTGTGATGGTGCCAGGATATAAACAAGAGGCACCTGCAGTCATTGGGTTCATGTTGTGCACGTGAAATGCCTCTGGCAGCACAATGTGCTGTGGCTCTAATTGGACTTAACAGTCCATTTAATAGTTTCAACATAATGCATTCCACAGAGTGATAATACTGTTTGTATGTTCTTTTTCAAATATAGCATTTTCTTCCATATGAAAAATATCAGTTGGGAAACTTTCTGTGCAGGTCTGAGAAAGTCCTGAGCTCCAAATTCGCAGGCAGAGCAGTTCAGTGGAAGGTGCATGTTGTTACCAGCCCTGCACACCTCTAACTGCACCAGAAATGTGTGTGATAAACTGACAGGCTGTTACCAGCCAAGCAAAACATGATGGGTGATCTGATCCATGCAAGAATGGGACTCATCTCTCTGCATCCTTCCCTGCCTAAATCCATGGTCTTACCTCTTCCTTTTTAATTTAGTGAGTCGTGTAGCTCCAAATACTAAAAGTGTCATTATACACTAATTTAATTCATATACATTCTACAGCTCATTTGATATCATTAGTGTCAGGATGGAATGGCCTCTTACAAGCAATGATTCATTAGCAGAGAACATTCATTCTCATGTTTGTCTTTCAACAGAATTTCCTGCATTTATCTGTCAGCACTAAAAGTTTCTCACGGAATTCTCTTGTCTATTAGAGCAATGTTGAATAGGTCTGTGAACATCTGCTTTTTTATTTGGTGGTTGTTTCAGCAACAGTCCTTAGGCAGGTTCAGACCCTGTCAAGACACAAGGGGAGCTGTTTGCTGGTGTTTGGTATTCACGTGTGTGCTCTGCTCGTTTGGTGTGGTGCATTTACCTTGGCTGTGATTAGAAAGGTAATATACAACGCCAAAAAGAAGGTGCTGAGAAATGCAGAGAGTACATCTACCTAATAGGATCCATTCCAACCCCTGAACATACTATGAAATGATGAGAAACGAGGATGGAGAGCAGAGGGGAAAGGACATAAAGGAGCAATCATGCAGGTGCTGTTCCTCAGGACACAGGGAGAGATCCCCTGCACCCCCAAACCCAGCGGGTCCAGCGACTTCTGCCACAGCCCTGGCTATGTTTTAGCTGTTCAGGATAGAATATACATCAAACAAAAGATATTTTTAGCACTGGGTCCCAGGGATGAAGACACAGTTAATTAAGGGTGGAAATATAACCTTGCGTAACTGAAGAATAAGCTCAGTGTTGCTCCCTCTCCTCTGCCTGGCAGAATTTCTCTCTCTCCCATTTCCAGCCATAACTTTTGGAAATGCCTGAGCTGTCAGAGCCTTTCCCTTTTCAGCCTAGTTGTTTAAAGGTACTATCAGCATTCCCAATGCCATTTTATACCTCTTGCAGCACTGGGAATTTTGGAACTTAGTTTGTGATGTCCAGAATATTGCTTGAGGGAAATGCTTTAAAATGTATGTGGCAAAATCAGCTTCACCTTCAAATGTGAGGGCAAGGAATAAACAATGCTGTGCTGCTAAATAATTTAGGCAGGGCAGGACTTTTATCATGGAGCTGGAGAAACCAGCTGCCAGTTGTGATGAGTGAAAAACAGGTAAAGGCAACCTGAGAAACACTTCACAAATCTTTAACAAGTTCTGCTATAAACCAGCACTGAGGCATTTTTTTAAAATAAGTATTGGAGTTTGAGGAAAGAGGAGGAAGGACTCTGGCTGCAGTCCTTCTTCAGAGGAGCTGAATGAGCAAGTAAAAAGGACTAAATGTTTTTTTAAGGGTTTAAAAGTCTTTGGTCTCTGCTTAAAACGAGTGGTGGAAATCATGGCTGAGAGAAGAGAAAGAAGGGGAAAGAGAAGAGAAAAGAATTAAGGAGAGGAAAGGAAAGGGAAAAGTGTGTATTTGTGTTGAGATACAAACATTAGTGTTTGTACATTCCCTCCTTCCAGTCTGTTTAATCTGCTTTTGCATTTACCCTTCATTGCTTCTTCTCTTGAGAGGAACAACCATTAAAGCATTTCAGTATGTGATACACTTGAAAATTTCCTTTTTGGTAGGGCCACCTATGGATGAAACTAATTTCTATTCTTGGTTTTCCAGTCTGCATGTGTCGAAAATAAGCTATGCCTTTGCTCCTAGATGCTGCTTCCAATTGCAGGTTTCTATTTCACTGCATTGGAACAGAAAGGAAAATTAACTCTAGTGAGCAACCCTTGGACTGTTGGGAAGAGAAGGAAATTGCATTTGGCATTTTAAATTTGCTGCTCCATTAAATCGAAGTTTGCCAATTTTTTTAATCCTGTTTTTAATCCAGAAGATTGAGATAGTTTCTCTGGGTTTCAGTGATATAATTCATAAAAACCTTCAGTCATCTAGGAAGAATCTACAAAATTCTCTTATCAGCAATGCAAAAGGGAAAATTCTTACAGCCACCTTTAGAAATGGGAAGTCCTGAAGCCAGTGTCATGTTAAATACTGAGGCAGCACAAGCTGATTTCATTAGTGCTAACTGGTTTTATTGTGGCCTAGTAATGTATGAGAGACATCTCTGAGCTCCTCAGGTCAGTGAGGGGTTACATTAATACAGACTGTGCCTGTTCCCATCACTGACTTATCCCAGGGCTGAACACTTCTTCATTTGACAAAATCAGCTGGGAACAGGGGCAGGAAAATTTATTGTACAAATAAACCCCAATTCAGGTCAGTGTCTCCTTCAGTGCTGGCATGTGTCCAGCCTGGGCTCCAACACCATCATTCACCTCCGTGCAGATATTTTACTGTTCTCAGGAACCAACACTCCCTGAAATTTTCATTGCAATGATACATTTCACCTTCTGGCTTGGCCCTGCTTCTTTCCCCTTGCACAGTTGACTGCCTTTAAAATCTCTGCCTCTTTAATTGGTTTGAGAAACTTTGTCCTAGGGACACTGCTTCAGGAAATCACTTTTTCACAAGGTGAAAGAGGAAACCTGATATCCAGGGAAGGTTTCATGGGCAGAGATTGCTAATGGGGTCACTTTAGAAATCTACATTCATCTAAATACTTCATATTCCTCATGGCCATTAATCTGCTGGTATAAAGACCAGATTTTGGTGTCTTTTTTATCAGTATAATAAAATACAATAATCCGAATGTCTCTAGCTATATGTTCCAGCTGTTCTCATCAGCCTTTTCCTCACCTTGGGATAAGCCTAAAATACACAGACTGAGTCAGGATGTGATTTGAGAAGATTTCTCCCTTCACCTTCCCCTCAACCACATAACAAATCCAAAGTGTAAACACCATTCTAATAAATTATTGACCAGAATTTGAAAACAAAAAGTATACATAAATATATCATTCTTTTAAAATTAAGCATTATCTGAATAATTTCCTGTAGGTGTGTGGGTATCTGTGTGTGAGCAAATGTATGTGTGAATATGCATGAACAGATCAGGTGTCTTGAATCCCAAAGCAGAAATCCTCTGGCCAGGACAAACATCATTCCTGGGACATGAAATGACACTCATGCAAAATGAAAACCTGAGATTAAACTGTCATTGCTACTGAGAGTTTTAAAACACAAAATAAACACAAATAGTTTTAAAAAGCACAAAATTGTGCCCTTCTGAATGACTTTGGGCCTTGAATGAAGCAGTTAAGCCTGACCTATATGGAAAAGGAAATCAAACAAGAAGCTTAGACACCTTGGAAAGAGTTTTTACATTTGCATAAATTTTTCATGCTGATCTTTTGGCAGTGGAAGGACTGTAGAGACTAAGTCATCAGAGGAGAGGCTGAGGGAGCTGTGAGGGCTCAGCTCAGCATGATTCTTCCCCAGACTCAGTGAGCACTCCTAGCTCCACCACCAATTTTCCAGATTTCTTCCCAAAATCTCTTTTTTTAGGGGGCGATCAATAACAAAAATAAAAAAGAAAGAAGAAAACAAGCCAAGCTCCTTGTGTCAAAGCTGTTCAGCTTTTGAATGATGCTGTGTCAAACTCCTGCACACATTTTTGGCTTTCCTACTCTTGCTGCCAAGGGAATTGCTGGGGAAGGTGATCTGCAAGTCATCTTCAGCACAGCTCTGCCTCACCCAGGGGCTGCTGCAACCTGCCAGTCCCAGAACTGTATCCAGGCCCTTGCTGAACTCTTCCAGGTCATGTTCCACTGAGTCCCACAATATGAATATCAGAACAGGTTTGCATAACTTATTTTCATGTCCTGCCCTCAGGGTAAGGCATCTAGACCTGTGAGAAGGAACATGCAAGTCTGAATACACTATTTCGCTCCAGAAGGACCTAGAGTAACTCTCAGGTTTTGGGTAGTTCTGGTTCTGATGCTGAATTGCCTCTTATTTCTCAGTTTCCCAATGCTAATTTTCTGCAAAGCTTAGACAATGGCTTTGTTCTAGGTGTTTGAAGGGAAAAAACGGATCGGTTCAAATGCTTCTTTGAGAAACTCAGAGTAGAATGTTTGAAAGTAAAATCTAATGTAATATTACTGGTATGTCATAGCTGCCACTTGAGCCTTATCAGAAAAGGAGACAATTTGCTTCAAAAACATGGAATTTAAGAGCTAAAAGAGCTAGGAGAGACTCGGAGAGATGTAATGATGTACTAGAAGGGCAAAGATGGTTTGAGAATATGAAAATCAGGAAAAAAAGGAAAAAGGCTGATGCAAAGTTAGAATTCATGTTGGTAAAAAGGGGAGTGAAGCAGTTTAAAGGGAAAAGAACTAGGAACACATGACTTGCCATAGCAAGGAGAATATGCACGAGCAACCCGTGAGATGTGACTCCACTTTCATAAAGCACAAGCACAATCAGGAGAATGTGTCAAATAATCAAGATGGTGAAGAAAGGACAGAAATGACCAGTGTAGCTAATTAGGGCCTCCTCTCTCTCTCTCTCTCTTCCTGTGCTTTAATGCTGGCACAGCACAGAGCAGGACATGGTGCTAGGTTTGTTCTGAAGTGTCTAATCCCTTATGAGAACATTCTACACTGTTGGTTTCCAAGGCATTTTCAATGGTTTGCTCAACTTGTCTGGCTCTCTTTTGTTCTAGCCACTGCTATTTTATAGGCTGTTAGGGTAAGAATTCCTGTCCCTCATTGTTCTGTTCAGTATTTCAGGTTTGGCAGCTCCAGATTAGTCCTACTTGTCGGTGCTGCCTCCCAGACACTAATTGGTGTAGAGAGCTGACTGGCACCATTGATTTTTGTTTTGCCCTATGTGCAAGTTCTAATTGCTTATTTCCTGCAAAAGTTGACATAATTAATAGGTAATGATTTCCTTTTTTTCTTCCAGGCAGAGTACACTGTGATTTGACATTAGAGATAAGCTGATAGGGCAGGCCCTACAAAAATAATGAGGCCACTGCTCTTTCGAGTGGAGTCTGTGGCTCAGTTGGCTCCAGCACACAGCAAAAGGTCTAATGGCACTGCAAAATGGTCATGAGCAAAGAGTTAATTTGAACACTCCTTAGGTGTGTGTCCAACCTCAGCTGAGCAGGAACTTCTGCAAACCTCTCTGTGGAATGAAGTGCTGGGGCAATGCTGATGCTGTCAGACCTGGGAGGAGCATCACCTCCTGTGCTGCTTTGGGCTGAGGTGGAGTGAATTTTCTCCCCACACTAGTGTGGGTCTGTGTTTGGGATTTGTGCAGGGCACAGGGTGATATTGCAGAGCTGTGTTTGCTGTTGCTGAGCAGAGCTCACCCAGAGCCAAGGCCTTTGCTGCTTCCCACACTGCCACATGGCAAGGGAGTTGGGGGTGATGGAGACTGGGAGGAGACACAGCTGGGACAGGTGACCAACCTGACCAAGGGATATTCCACACCATGGGAATCATGCTCAGTGTGTGGAGTGGGGGGAGGAGGAGGAAGGGGAGGATGTTTGGAGTGATGTGTTTGTCTTCCCAAGGAACTGTTCCACGGGATGGTCCCTGCTCTCCTGGAGGTGCTGAACACCTCCTGTCTGTGGGGAGCAGGGAATTCATTCCTTCTTTTGCTTTGCTTGTGTGTGCAGTTTAGCTCTCTCTATTAAACTGTCTTTATCTCCACCCGTGAGCTCTTCAAGCTTCATCCCGTTGCTGGGCAGTGTGTGAGTGACCCTGTGGTTCTGGGTTGCTGCTGGGGTTAAACCACAACACCTCACACAGAGGTCTGAGCTGGGAGAGCTGGAGGTGTTCAGCCTGGAGAGGAGAAGGCTCCAGGGAGCACTTAGAGCCCCTTCCAGTGCCCAAAGCAGCTCCAGGAGAGCTGCAGAGGGACTTGGGACAAGGCCTGGAGGGACAGGACACAGGGAATGGCTTCCCATGCCAGAGGGCAGGGACAGGTGGGATATTGGGAGGGAATCCTTCCCTGTGAGGGCACTGAGGCACTGGCACAGATTGGACAGAGGAGCTTTTTAAATAAGGACTTGTAAAGTTTATAGTTTTTAATCGGAAATCCTGACAGCGTCAAATCCTCTATTTCACACCTGCATTGAAACACAATCCTGAGACTGAATTTGTGAAACTGGTAATATTTTACTTGTGAACAGTTTTTAATTGGAGCTCATGACAGCCTCAGCTATTCTATTTCACATCTGCCTTGAAACAGGATTTATAGCAGTTTAAATTTTTACAGGTACGCTAGAATATTGCTATTTCTTTGGAAAATTGTGCACTCTGACTCTGTCTGGAGCATGAAGACAGGATCTCCTGTCCACTGACACTAAATTCCTGTCTGCAGGAACCCTGACTGCAGGAGTGTAGTATTAGTCACCCCAAACAGCCTCACAACGTGCACTAATTCCTTTTCAGGAGCTTCCTAAATCTGCACTGTCCTAAAATATGTTCCAAGTCTCTCTCTTCCTTTCTAAAGTTCTCATGGTGAAGGTTCTATCAGCATCCTCAGCAGGGAGTTCCACAACTGCTTCACATTGTTAGTGACAAACTTCTTCCTTTTACTGAGTTTTGATTTTTTGTATTTTCATTTCAATCTAATTTTTATGTCAACACTGTTAGCAACTCTTTGTTCATGATCTTCATCCCTTCCTCTCCTTGGCTCCTAAAAAGTGTGAGCTTATCACTTCATCCTCCCATAGAAGACATTTCATAACTCTGATTTTCCTTGCTAATGAAAACCTTATTGAAAGTGATTTAGAATTTTGAGATGATTAGAAAAGCTTCTGTGCATTTGTACAAAACCTCCCACCATCTGTGGAAATCTTTTACATTTTATATATGTGTAATTTTAGGAACATTCACTGCAAGTGTGACCTAAGCAAAATGTTTAGTCCTTGTTTTTACCACACTTTGAGTGCTCTTATTATTCCCTTTTTTTTGTAATTCACACTGAATGTCTAATGAACATATTGAATGTGGCAAAAATTCACTCAGACTAATTACACTCCGAAATGGAAACCATCAAAAGAGCATTTTTGGGGGGAAATAACAGCCCAACTACACCGAAAACATTGCTGCTACCAGTTGGCAAGTCTGAGGTCTTCAGCAGTTTTTCGTTTTCAACCTTCTGTCCCTGCTCACTTGCCTTTTTTTCAGGAAATCACACAGAAGACAGGGAGTGTAGCTGGTGTCAGCTCTCCCAGGAGTGGCAGCACACTGCTCACAGCCATTCCTTGGGTTTTATCACCTTCACCCAGTACATAACACCCAGAGCCTGTAGGTTTGGCATGGCAAAATCACTTCCATCTCCCGACGATTTTCCACCTGAAAGGCCAAACAGCACTATTCAATATCTGCTGCAAATTTCCTCCTCGTTTATTTCTCTTTCCAAACATTTGGTTTTAATTTGACAGCCTTAATATGAGCAGGAAAACACACCACCCACTGCCTTCAATGGGAGCTGGGCTGGAATGGTGCTCTGGATTAGCTACAGGACACAGTTCTGTGAGTCTTGCTAGGACATAGATTATCAAAATGCTTTTGCTTCCTGTGGGCAGTTCTTGAAATGATACAGAGGCTGCAAAATCCTGTGATGATCTGCAATGTGAAGTGCATATAAACATGTGTAGATAATACTCAGTGACTTGATAGTTATATACTCATGCAATATGTGTACTCAGAGCTATAGATTGGATTGAACAATGTAATTGTGCTATTCCATCCATATATAGACCTATTTTTTATGCACCCCACTCTTGGACTGTTCCTTCTGTGCTCCTGAATGCTTTTTTTCTGTGGATTTACAGCTGCATCATGTTCAAAGCCCATGTAACAGGCTGGGGATGTGAAGGGCAGTGAGAAGGGGCTCAGGAAAGAATGGGACTGAAAAGCTGTGATTGAAAGGGTGAGAGAACAGGATTAGCTGGGGAACAAGTGTTGTGAAGGGACATTTGTGAAGGAGCCTCAAAAAGAACCGAAGGAAGCCCAGAAGGTTGGTGGGGAATGGGAGATCTTTAGAGCCAGGAGAAAAGATGTTGCACAAAAACTGGGATGGATGGTGGAATGTGGGTAAATTCAGAACACAGGTAATATCTGAGCTGGAATGAGGCCAGGTCAGAAAGGGTGAGGGGTAAAGAGAAGTCTGGAGGTGATGGGAAGGGGCAGTGATATCTCTACTCACCACAACACACACCACCTGGAGAGTGGAGTGGAACTTCAGAACCAAAGCCTTGGCAATTTTCTTCAATCCTAAGAGACAACAATCTGAACTGCTTAAAGCTCTGTCTCCTAGAATCAACCTGGTTTCATGGCATGCAAATGAAACCACAGGACTGGAAGAAGGCAGCAAGAGGAGATGAGCTGCTTCAAAGCCTTTGGAGAGTCAATGATGCTGTTATGGCACTGCCAGAGTGTCTGCTGAGCAGGGCAGCAGTTCTGTCCTGCAGCATCTTGAGGATATCTCAACACAGCTCTGCAGGGACTGTTTTGATTCATCTGAGGGGAGTTTAGTCATCTCCTCGATTGTTTGTGACAGTTCTGAAGCTCCCATGAACTGTTTCCTGTGGGTTTGTCATTGCTCCTCCCCTGCCAAGGCAGATATGTGTTCCACACTCCAGTCAGGTTTGCTAACCATGAGCAAAACGGACTTTCAGTTGAGATGGTGCAGGTCAAGCATGTAACAGCCAAAAGGTGAGAGCACCTCCAGCCCTATTTCCATTATAGATATAAAACTGGGCATTTTCAACCTGATTTCTTCTTTACTGCTCAAGAAAATCCTACGTGGGATCCCAGAATGAAACACATGCTTAGACAAACTAAACTGTGTTTAGTTTTTAGACTTCTGGGAGTGGAGAAAGTGCCAATTCATCTGCAGCTCAGATTGTTTTCTCAATTCAGGAGTCACTTTGCTATTTCTTGGAAAAATTATTGCCCATAAGTGTATATTGTTGTCTTACCACTTTTCCCTGTGAAGTGGCCAGGGGGCGATTCTAAGGACTTGTGATTTCCCAGAATAAATGATTTCTGTGAGCCTCTGAGGCTAAAAATGCCTCTCTTCAGTAAACAAGGGGAATTTCTGCAGTGAGTTCAGCATTTCTGTTGTTGTTATACCTTCAGAAATAGGGAGCAGAGAGGCACTGGGAAGAAACCTAAATTCTTCTTGTAGATGGAGTTATTGTTTGTAAAAAAACCCCAACAGCTTTGTAAAGCTAAAACCTATTCTAGCCTTAGAGCCAAGGACAACAAAAAAGTCCTAATCATGACAGCACAGGAACTTGGTGGAAAAAGGAAATAAGTTCTGTTTCCATGACTGAAATAAAATGAAAAATGAAGGAAGTTTTTGAAGATTAACTTGAAGTGTCTGAGTGGGTAGGTGGAAAAAGGCTGTTCACAGGAAACTTAGGCCATCTCTCAGTTCTAAAAGCTATCAAACATCTCTGAAGTACTCCAAGAGTTTAGGCCCACACCATCCTGCAGGAGATTCCAAGCAATATACTGTTCAATATTTACTGTTCCTTCAAAATAGCGTTTTTCTAAATTTAGGAAGCAGCTTCTGGCCATGTGAGCACACACAGAAAAGTGTTAATTAAAAATATGCACACCGAGAATCCTTTAAACTTGGGCAATAATAGCTGCGAAAGAGTTGAAAGCAAACATCTGCAGTTACTGGATTCCAGGTTATTGGTAATTATTCCCTGCAGAATTTATTAGTCTTGTGTAGGCAAAATAAACACTGCAGTTTAGAGGAGGTAATAGAAGTCCTTCCCTTGGCACCTGTAAAGACTCCACAGCTCCTGTCTAAGCACTTTAGGAGAGATTGGGGTTTAATTCCCCAAAGCCAAATCACAGCACAGTGAGGGGATGTTGTTCCAGTTTCCAGTTGTTTAAGTGTCTTTTACAGCTTTCACAGTGTAAATCTATCTGCAGCTGGAGAACTTCCCATTGCCAAACTCTCCCCAGTCTCAGGTGCTAAATAGCTTCAAATCTCTGAGTACAAACAAACAGAAAGAATCACAGTCACAGAATATCCTGAGCTGGAAGGACTCACAAGGACCATCAGTCCAACTCCTGTCTCTGCCCAGGACACCCCAAAATTGCACCCTGTGCTGAGAGCATTGGCCAAACACTCCCTGAGCTCTGTGCCCACTGCCCTGGGAGCTGTTCAGTGCCCAAACATCTCCACAAGAGAACCTTGTCCTGATATCCAACCCTAACCCTGTTCAGTGCCCAAACACCTCTGGGGGAAGAACCTTGTCCTGATATCCAACCTAACCCTGTTCAGTGCCCAAACACCTCTGGGGGAAGAACCTTGTCCTGATATCCAACCTAACCCTGTTCAGTGCCCAAACACCTCTGGGGGAAGAACCTTGTCCTGATATCCAACCTAACCCTCCCTGACACAACTTCAGATCTCTCAGCCATCAAAAAATGATTACTTACATGTGGTGCAGAATTCTGAAGTAAAGGAGGAAAATTCTGTGTTTCTGTAGAATTAAGCCATGATGATATCACATTCCTTACAACTTGTAGTGTATTCCATGATTAGAACCTGAAGTTTGGGTTTCTTCCTTCTCAGGACCTTCAACAGCTCTGCAAAAAACCACAAATGGGTTTACCTGATACAGTTAAACTGAGCAGAAAGCAACAACACCAATGCAAAGCTGAGTCTCAAGAGGAAGATCAAACTGTTGTTTTATATAATGTACTGATTGTCAGCCCATTAAGTAGGACAAAAAGCTTTCACATGTCCATCCCAAAATTTGTTTTCCAGAGGAGCCAGAAAAAAACTATTATCCTTTGTGTCAGAGATAAGGATGATTTGCTTCCACAGATTTGTTCTGCTTGGTGCCACCCTCCTTCCCTTTGCCAAGGCTTTAAATGCAAGCTGGAAAACTCCTGTTTGATTCCTGTGTCCTGATGGCAAAATGTTGAGTCCATTCTGATCATCAATGATAATGAGAAATAAGGAAATCAGATGAGAGGGTTCATAAATCCTTGGAGGGAAGGCCCAGACTAAATGTTTGTGCTGTTGTGGTGATTAGCAGAGCTAATATGTCCTCCCATCTCTAATAACAACACTAGGCCAAACTCTCAGTGGGGACAAATCATTCTGGTTCTGTAAAGAATTGGTTTGGCAGGTTGGTTTTGTTTTGCCTTAGCAGTTTTGGTTAAAGTATGTTCTCTACAATGAATTTAGGTTTCTCTCATCCTGCAGAGTATTTCACCCTAAAGGAGATTCCATACCTTTTACTCCAAACCCTTATATAATATCCCATTTTTCAAACATTTCCAAATAACAACTAGAGTTAAAGGCTTTTTTTTCCCTCTATTATTTTGGTCATCTTTGGCATAGCCAAACAACAATGTGAACGATCTTGCTTAGAAAAAAAGGCAAACAAACCACAAGGACTGACCTGAAAATGCCAACTATTTTACCTGGTGGCTTTGCTGTTAAACCAAAGGGGAACACCAGTAGATCCCAAGAGTTTGATGTGCTGGAGACAGTAATATTTCTTTTGCTAAAGCAGCAGTTCTGTTTTGTAGAGAGCACAGAGCAAGGTGTCCTGTAACTTGCCCAGCCAAGCATTGAAGAAAAATGACTCCACACATTTCCCAAATCTGTGTGCTTTCTCTCCAATCAGTTCTAATGCACCTTTTGACAAACCATCCAGCAGGAAAGTTGTCAGGTTTGACTTTCCTGGTCAAACATGCCAAGGAGCAGATCTGAACGCCAGTGTGGACAGCAGGGCAGAAACCAACGTAGGTGGTGGTGGCAACACTCTTCTAGATGTCTTCTGGAGCTCACAGAGATCTTGAGTCCTGGCAGCAAAGAGCTCCAGAACTGACCAGAAAAGCAGTTTTAAGCACAGCTTTTATCAGAACAATGTACAATCTGTCCATAAGGAATTTTTCTGGTTTCATGATAAGACATTCAGTCCATAACAAGGGTCTGTGTTTGCATTCTTCAGTGTGTATTCCCATAGTTCCAATCAAGATAACATCTAAGCTAAGTGATTGGGAAGCGCATGGAATTTGCACTGATTTCCTGTATTAAAGGAATATATGATTAGCTTGAATTAATGTGTTGTGTCCCATGTGGCTTTCTCTGGGTTCGGGTTGGCTTTTTTGTCTTACTAATAGCCAATAGATGTCTGGTTAGGCAGGAAACAGCAGCAAAGAGTATTTACCAAGTGCTTAGAAGAAGGTCAGCACTAGGAGAGTGTTCCATTGTTACAGTGAAGTGATCAAATGGACACAACTAATTACACACCCAAATGGGATCTCACAGAGAGACTGAGCTGGAACACTTGTAGCACCTTAAGGTTCCCCATTGTACCTCATTGCAACATTATGCCTTGATGAACAGCAAAGATATTTTGTGACACAGCAGAGCAACAAAGTTGAGTTTTTGCAAGAGGCTCCAAATTTTCAGCTTCAAATTACGGCAGAGAAAAGGGGTCAGAGCACATGGAGAGCTCCTCTGTAGCCTCTTTCCTTTGAGAGGGAGCTGGAAGAGAGGTTGAATTTGCCACAAAGGTGAAATACCACCTGGAAAATCTTTACACAGCCATCAGTGGTTTTCTTGTTGATGAATAGAACTTGAAATAGTAAATAGAAAGTTATAATTCTCATTCTGGGTGTGTTTAGAAGCTCTGTTTGGTTCCTTTGCTGGTGGTGGCAATGGATAGCTACAGCTAGGCAGAAGATGTTGGAAGACACTGGACTTGCATTCCCCCAGCACTGGCTGGCACTGCCAGCTGCTGGCAGAGCTCTCCTGCATCTCTGCACACTGGCCAAGCCTCAGCCTAATGAATTTGAAGTTTAAACATGAACCTGCTGTCTGCAGCTCCCAAAGAAATCAATGGGAATGTGTGACCTGACATTTAATTCCAATAGTTTGGTTTTGCAAGTGATTCGGTTCTCAAAAGAGCTAAAAAACATTCTAAAAAGGCAAAACCTCTGATCAGAAGTTCAGGAGTGAGGCAGGGAGAGAAACAGTTCACACAC
>NW_008673110.1:15797-18489 GCF_000695815.1 Acanthisitta chloris
TGAGGGTTGTTTACATACCAAGGATATGAGGTTTATAAAAGCCTCTCTAGTCCCTTCCACTCCTGCCTTCATAGATCAGACTAATTTAAACTGACTTCATGAGAAAAGGGGAGAGAAAGAATAAAAGCAAGGGAAAATGGGGATGGGGGAAGAGAAACAGTTAACCAATATGAAGTTCCTACAGGTTACGTGAAAATAAGTGTCTGGGAAGAGTAAAGGCAAGAACCTTTAGCAATGCCCTGGCTGGCTGAGAGGGGGAAGCACAGCCCTGGCTAGAAACTCAGGTGAGCTCTTAGAAATTCCAAGCACCTGAGCAAGGCACAGAGGGAATTCGCAGCCAGTCCTGGGAGCCTGCAGTGATCAGACTGAAGGGATCACACTGTTCACAGAATTTTGGTCTTAGCATCTTAGGCCATTTCCTTCTGGTTTGGTTTCCTATGTTGTTCCTATTCTCCTGTAGACTGTAACCTGCTCCTCCATTTCCCACTTTTTCAAGCCTCAGTGTCTTAACACTTTCTCTGGCAGAAAGCTTCATTCCAAACTGTGTTCCAAGACATGGGCAGGGATGGATTCGGTGAACCATCCTGGAGTCTCAATAGTTTTTACTTCCCAAATATTCCCTATGGAATAGCATTGGAAAAGGCAGAGCAGATACCCCTATAAAAGGCAGGTCAGATGCCTCCAGTAAAGGGAATTTGGTCTTTTGGTTCAGTGATTGGGGAAAATTAGGGCCTAAAGGGGAAGCCACATGGGGAATGGCTGAGGGCACTTGGTCTGTTCAGCCTGGAGAAGAAGAGGCTGAGGGCAGAACTCACTGGGAGCTGCAGCTCCTCCCTGGGCAATATTCCAGTGCCTGAACACCCTGACAGGGGAAACATTTCTCCTCATATCCAATCTGACTCTGCCCTGGCTCAGTTTATAACCATTCCATTAGGGAACGATTCTTCCCCCAGAGGTGTTTGGGCACTGAACAGCTCCCAGGGCAGTGTCACAGCCCCAAGGTGACAGAGCTCAGGAGTGTTTGGCCAATGCTCTCAGCACAGGGTGCAGTGTTGGGGTGTCCTGGGCAGGGGTTGGACTTGATCCTTGTTGAGTCCCTTCCAACTCAGGAGTTTTTGTGATTCTAAGAAAGAAAAAAGAATAAGTATATGCTTTAGTCAGAAAATGAATTCCCTTTTATACACACACAAAAAAGACTCCTAAAGAGAAAAGTTGCTAAAGAGAAAAAATTTGCTGGTCCAGTGGTTGAAGCTACGGACAAGAAATGCCCCCTAAGGTGACCTGTCACTTCCATGTGTGCCATAGATTCCAGGCTTTTTCACAGTATTCTGTGTATTAAATATATTCTATGTCATCTGTTCTGTGTACTAGATCCACTGGTCTTAAATCCTTCACAGAGGCACTGATAAAAGATGAGGCAGGAGAGAAATGTCAGGGGAAGTCAGAAGGATACTGTGTGCTTAAAGCTCTGTGCTTCAGTATTCTGTTACATCCATCCCTTTGCTGGGAGGGGGAAAGGACACAGGGAGGATGGGGAGGGAACAGAATCCTCTGGTTTTCCTCAGGATGACATCCAGCAGCTCTCCTGGAGCAGGGAGATGGTGTGTTGGGTGCACATTTCTTGAACGGCTGCTGGATTCTCTGCTTGATCATTTGCTTCCCATTTCCTTCTGCCATAAAGAACTGTTTTTCAGAAAGATCTCCTAGCTTTGCAGGACTTGATTTGTACATGGACATTATAGTGTGTCCCAGAGAATAACTCCCTAATATCCTCAAATACACCTAGTGCTTCAATGGGTGTTTTCCTTCTATTGCACAGCCAAAGGGTCAGGCACCAGGCAGAGGAATATCCCTCTTAACATACCAGGATGATGTTTGAAATTTACTGCGAAGAAAACAGCTTTATTCTATTGCAAGAGCAGCCCCTGGAGCAAATGACTTCTGACATCTTTTTCAGCCTGGGAGATCTATGCCAGGTGATTATGGGTGTTGTGCCAACACCTTAGTGTGCCAGACAGCTCTGAATTTCCTTTTGCAAACATTTTAGCTGAGACTGAAGAACAAACTGATTACAGAAAGCAATGAATATTGCATTAAGGGGAAAAGGAAAGGAATAAGCAGCAGCAAACAAACAGCCCAAACCAGACTGAGACACTTAAGGGATGTGTTTCAAACAAGTTCAGGCTCCTTGGAAGCAAAGCATTCTGAGCAAACACAATTTAGGTGTCTAGAATCGTTTTCTGTTCTGTTGTGTTTATATATATATACAAAAAAGCCTTTCCTTAAAGCTGCAGTAAAAAGTAAACAGCTTCATGGGGAGGGAAGTTGTGCTGGGTGTTTTTTCACTCCATCAGCTCAGCACAGCACACTCCATAGCACAGAGAAAACAAATATCTGAGAGTTTCTAGTTATCTAATAAGTTTTGCTCTCAGTGTGGTTGTTTTTCCTTGCAACACAAAGGGCCCAGAGGCTGCAGACATACATTTTTAGAGGTTCACTGCAGGTTCATGTGAATCACTTGCTCTGGAAGCAATACTTCTTCCCCCAGTGTTGTGATGTCTATTCCCCCACCCAGCACTGCTCTTTGGCCTTTCCAAAGGAATGCCAAGTGTTTCCAACAGCAAACAGCAATAACCTCTGGCTCTGCTACTAAGAGGAGGTGAGAGCTTTGCCACTGTCCCTTTTGGCATTC
>NW_008673110.1:18503-25751 GCF_000695815.1 Acanthisitta chloris
GATCTGTTCCTCGTGAATTCCAGAGGAACTGAGCACACTGAGGTTTCCCTGGAGAAGCTGAGATGCACAGAAGGCAATGATGCATCACTGCTGTCTGCCTGTAACAAATCACTCTCATTATGCCTTCATGTGTAAGGAATAAATGCACTTTGTCCTCCAGAGATGTAAACTAACCCCCGTGATCAATGGCCTCAGCTCCGGCTCAAAGGATCAACATCCCTTCAGACTGGTTTAGTCTGGAAGGGAAACTGTTCTTGTGCATGTCACACCACAAGAAACATTTGTTTTCATTCTATTCAGTGCCTGTTCAGTAGATTGTGAATTCACTTTAGTTACCTGGTGAGTAAAACCCTACGAGCAGCTCCTTAAAAATACACTGTGGATTTTTCTCTCATTACACAGAGCTCTTCTGGGTGTCGATTCAGCAGAGCAGTGCAGCTCCTTTTCACAGCCCTGAAGGTATGAGGAAATGAAGCAGAGTCTTCATAGAGACAAGAAATTATCTTTTTCCCTTTTGAACAATAATTGCTCCCACAAACAAAATGAAGTAGTCCTCAGCCCTCTGGAAAGCAAAAGGCAAAGGAACTTCAGCACCAAGAATAGCAATGGCCAAATGTTCAAGGCAGATTTTCAACCCGTGTATCTCTGCTGGAGATACATAAGTCATTCCACTAACTCAGGAAGAAAAAAAAGTCCAAAAAGCCTCTTATTAACCTTCCCAAAGTGGAAAAAAATATCCAAAATCATTACTTGGAAAAACATGTTTGATCTTTGTATTCCTGGGCTTGTCTTTGCTGCCCAGCCTGAGGCAGAGGACAGCTGGAGTTAGGGGAGACCCTGCCTGAGTCCACTGCTCCTTCACCTGCAACCCCTGGATGGTGGGGACAGCACTGAAGGGTTTAGAAGCAACATCAGACTTATAAACACCTAGTTTTCTTCTTCAGTTACTGTCTCAGTGCTGCTCAGACTCGAGGCCTGAGGAAGTAATTTTCTGTAATGAGATTCTTTTGTTGGTTCCTCCAGTGAGCTAAAAAGCTTATGGAAAATCCCAGGAATGCAGCAGCAGCTCTGTGATGTTTCTGTCAGCCCACAAGCCCTGCCCTCCATCAGCATCCTGCACACCTTGCTCTGCTCAGCCACTTTTCCTTTTTCTACAAGAAAAGGATGACCTGAAACCAGAACAAACACGTTTCTGACTCGTGCATCTCGTTTAGGTACTGGGGAGCTGTTCCAGTGCTTTTCTGGAAGCTTCTTTCCCTTTTTGTTCCATCATCTCTCAGTACAATTTCACCACTCAACAACACCTGTAAAGGCTCAAGTGAAGGCCAAGTAGACAAGGTGGCCGTGGCAATTCTGCTTCCCCTGAAATCTTCAAAAATCACTGAAATCACTGTTTATTCTTTGATGTCATTCAGGTGTGAGAGGAACTCAGAGTGCTGGTAGGAATTTTGTACTTAACATCTAGCACGTTTCTGGGCACAGCAAAAGACTATCCCTAAGGCAAGCAAAAAACCTCATTATCCCTTGGTGCTACAGGTTTAGCATTTTCCCTTTATTAGGTTTTTTTCCTTAAGGTAAATAAACCAAATAAACTGAACACCCACAAACACCCTTCTCTCCTGGAAAGCTGCAGATACACCACTGATGGGCTGTCAGTTCTTATAAATGCTATTTCTAGCCAGGTAAAAAATTGGTTCATGGTATAGAAAGGAATTAAGCAGGAATATGCATTAGGCCTGGGGTATGTGTCATTAAAAATAAAGCCTACAATGCACAGCTAGGGAAAACCCACAGAGTTTGAATGAAAGGCTAAATTAAGCCAATCTGATAATAACTCATCACTGCAAATGAGTGGCTTTGGCTGCTGAGAGAATCACCATCAAAGGTATTGGCAAAAAGCAGATTTTAATGGAGTTCAATGGCCAGTTCAGTCCATTTCTTACTGCATAGATGGAGCAGCCACAGGAATATGGGATTTGGATCAATTTAGGGTGACTTACACAGTGACTGGGGTGCAAAAGGGTCAGGGGGCAAAATAGTTAAGGATTGGGCAGCACTTCATCACTGACTAATTTAACTCACTGGAAATTGCTACAAAAAGAGTCAGTAAAGGAGTAACATTGCTCATAATGCTGAAAATGTTGTTTTCATTTGCTCTGTAAAACAAAGGCACTTAGCTGACTGAAATATTTATAGCATGCAGAAAGATTTTCTGCACTGCTGCTACAAAGACAACTGAAAGAAGTAATAGTTTTGAGGGGTTTTGAGTGTAAAACAGTTAAGCTGAAGTGTAAAAATGTCATAAATCACAGAATGGTTTGGGTTGGCAGTGTTCACAGCCAGGTTGGCTGAGCCTTGAGCAACCTGCTCTGCTGGGAGGTGTCCCTGCCCAGGGCAGGGCTTGGGACTAGAGGATCTCTAAGGTCCATTCCAACCCCTGCACATACTATGATATTATGGAAATTCAAGTCCATCTTTAGAAAAGATCTGGAGTAAAAAACCGGGCTACAAAGTTCTTGCTGAGCATATCACAACGTGCCAGAGAGCTCGTTGGGACTAGAATAAAGTTCTTTCATGAAAAATATCTGGTATCCAAATTTCCTGGTATCCACATTGGCTGTTGCTGTTTCTCCAATTAACTTTGTAAATGAGGAGGTGAAGGATTTTCTGTCAGTGATGGTCCTGGAAGGCTGCACAACCTGCCCAGGCCAAGGAGAGAGTTTTTATTGCCCTTGCAAAATGGAAACTGCTCAAAGTGCCTCAATCTGCACATACTGAGTCATTCCAGCTTTGAAAAACCTGTGGGTCCATTGGAATTTCCTTGGCCATGTTTAGCACACACTAGGAATCAAACCTGAGTGTCAGCACAGCAAATTGCTCTGATTAATCATTCCATGTGCAGTGGGTATTGATTTCCTACTCCTTACGATTCTAAATCACAAGGTTGGATGGGCTTAGAGCCCTGAGCTAGTGGGAGGTGTCCCTGCCCAGGGCAGGGGTGGGATAAGCTGATCTTTAGGGTCCTTCCAACCCAAACCATCCCAGGATTCCATGCTAAAAGAGAAAACCAGATGAGCTCTATATGCAGCGACAGATAAATAAATCTGTCTAACCTCAATGTAGAGATTTTAGGCTCTCTTGGGAATATCGATGTTAAATATGATTTCAGTGTCTCGGTTTAAAGAGAACTCCTTTTTCCTGTCCTGGTTGCATACAGATAAGTGGAATTATTCCACTGACTTTTCTAGTTTGTTTTGATCAAGCAACATGAGTAGTGATCCAACTTCCCATTGCTTACACACCTCTAGAGAAGTGTATCTGTCACTGCTGGTTCAGACTCTTTGTTTTACTGTAATTGGGAATGAGTTACAGTTTAATCCTTCCTCTTCAACACAGCCAAACCCAATCGTGGAGTCCTCAGAGGAAAACTCTTTGGGAAGCAATTTGCAATTAAACAGAAATGGAAACAGGGACAGTGGTTAAAATGAGAAACAACAATAATAAAGTGTAATGACTCTGAAGAGATGAGACTGAAGAACCCTATGCAAGGCAAAATAGGTTGCAATGATGTCTAGTTTTAGGGACTTGCTTTTGGTTTCTTACTCATATCTGAGTGAAAAGAGCAGCACTTCAGTCACTGCAAAGCTTGGTTGGCTCCAATACCAGCAAATCTATAAAAACTGGCCTACACCATCACTGGCATTAACCCAATCAAGGAGCTCCTCAGATAAAGTGCATTTTCTGCCTGTGTAGGAGGAATGTTACAAGAAACTTCATCATTCTGACATCCGAGTTCATTTACAGGCAGCATTTTTTTTTCAGAGCCTGACAAACCTCCTCAAGGAGGAAATGTTCTCCTGAGGTATAGAAGATCTGGTTTGAGATCTGGGTGAGTTTCTGCCTTTATTTACAAGTTTGCCCCATTCAAACATAACTCACCAAGCCAAGTTGCCCTGAACTGACATAGAAATCTGCCCTGTCATTGCTGGACAGGCCTGGAGAGGATGAGGAATATTGAAAAAGCTCCACACATTTGAGGACAGGATGCAGAAATATTTAAGTGAAGCTCTGAGAAACTGTGATGAATGTGAAAGGAGATGTTTTTCATGCAGACAGGAGCAAATGTCCATTTCTATCTGGATCCTAGTGCTCCTTACTCAATTCTCATTAATACAACAATAGAAACAAACAGGTTTGACAACTTTTTGATGGTTTGAAGCTATGAGTTTGATGAGAAAACAGGCACTGGGGGTTGCAATGTGGCACTGAGATCAGTCAGAAAAGCAGAGTTTTACTTCAAAGTAAATTCAGAACACACAGAATCACTTGGGGAGCTGGAGCAGGAGGTAGGACAGATGACCCACTGTCAACTGAAGTGGTCCAGAGTTTTGTCTGTAGGAATGCACAAAGTGCCTTGAGCAGCGACTCAGTGGGAAGGAAGTTCCTGGGAAGTTGTTTCTTGGGATTTTGCCAGGGAATGACAGAATCCTTCACTATCAGAAAGGGAGTTGGAAACAAGCAAAGGAACTTGTCCCCAAGAAATGAGCAAACCCAGGTAAATTCCAGCTAGTGGCAGCAAATTATTGAATCACTCTGTTAAATCACCAGAGCCTAATGTCTGAAGATTAAAATGCCTGATTTGAGCCTTCTTTGAGCATTTCACTTCCCCATGAAAATAGGTGGGTGTAAACACAGCAAAGAATTGGTCCCACCACAATGATTTAGTAGAAGTTCTGTGATGGTGGTGCAGAAACCAGTTTGGAGAAAAGGTTTTGTTCTGGTCAGGAAGTAAAACAAGCACGAAGAAGGGGAGTGAGAACCCCTGTGCAGCAATGAAAGCTCCAAGGGCAGCCAGGGCAGGGAATGGCCCTTCCCAGTGCCCAGGGAGGGGCATCAATCTTTCCAAGCACACCATAAACCTTTCACAGCCTCACCAGTGCCCGGGATATGTTCCTGCAATCTTTGCAGACGTGACTGAGTTTGGCACTTTATAGCTTTTTGTCTACAGCACATCCACTCAGCTCTGGAAATGATACTTGGATTCAGTCTGTTCCCTGCAGGATCCTGGAGCTATTGGACCAGGAATCTTCTGGGGACAAATCAAATCCGTATGCTGCAGGTATTTCTCATAAAAGTCATAAAAATCCATCAAATGAGCAGAAATTCCACAATTCCCTGTATTTCCTAACAATCTGCACATCTAAAACACATGAATACACTGAAAGTAGAACAGTTTAAAGCTAAAGTACATGGCTACAAATCGAAAGAGGGAAATTTAGACTAGATATTAGAAAAATGTTTTTTCCTGTTCTGGTGGTGAGACCCTGTCCCAGGGTGCCCAGGGAGGCTGTGGCTGCCCCAACCCTGGCAGTGTTCACAGCCAGGTTGGATGAGCCTTGAGCAACCTGCTCTGCTGGGAGGTGTCCCTGCCCAGGGCAGGGCTTGGGGCTGGTTGAGCTCTAAGGTCTATTTCAATCCCTTAACAACCTGTGGATCTATAAATTACAGGACAGTCTACTCAGGATATGCAGAATATTCCCTCAGAAGATGAAAATCTTTCTTTGAATTTCTTTAGGCAGATGAAAGATTTAAAACACAGATCTCCCACACCCTGGGAAAACTCTGTTCTTCTCCCCCTGTAGGGACTGCCAGTGATGAATTCTGTTCTCAGAGGTTTCCCGAGTACAGTCTCTCTTTTTCGTCTATTTTTCCCTGAAATTCGGGGAATTTTGTATAAGACAGCAGTGTGTGGGAAGGGAAGGGATGATGGATAGACTTCTTTTGCTGCCTGAATTCAAGTCACCTAGCCCAGGGCCAAAGTGGGTGCTCCAACCTTATTCCAAGCAAAAACTCCTTTTGGAGGCTAAAAGAGAGCTCTAGTTTTAACATACTTTTTCCATTTTTCAGTATTTTTCTTTTGTTTGCCTCAGATTTCTCCTCCACATAAACATCCGCAAATTTCTGGAAGGAAAGACACAAAATCCATGTGTTTATGGATACTGTTTTCTGCTTTTTTGCCACCAGTCCCATTTTGCATAACAAGATTTATGCTGTTAGAAAGCAAAAAAAAAGTGTCCTCAGCAGCTCCTGTGTGCCTGTTCTTTTAGCTCTGCTGCTATCAAGCACCACCATTTGTTTTCTTGAATTTTAACCCAATTGCAGGAATATACCTCAGGGCCTAGCAAGAATATGATTATTTTTATGCTGTTTACAAGGTCTCAAGTCACTTTTAGGTTGCAGAACTGCAAACAAGGAAAACACAGAGGTTTAACCTACTGTTTAACCCAGAATTTTGACAGCTTTGGACTGAAAAAAACAGAGCCTCTTAAATAAAGTGTTCATGTTGTGTTCACTTGTCCAGCTTGGCCTGGGGAGATGTGAGGGGGCAGAAGTGCTGCCAAAAACCTTCCCTTGTTTCTCCTCTCCTTGCATTCTACAGGAGATCATGTCCCATCCCTGGGAGTATTGCCACATCCCTGGGAGTGCTCCAATATACTGCTAGCTTTAAAAAATAGATAGTCTTAAAATATATAGGTTTAAAAACACATATGTTACAAAATAAATAGGTTTATAGTCCTCTCTTGGTAAAGTTTCAGGTATTCTAGTATTTGCCTGGACCTGTCATGCGTCAATGGGAAATAATACATAAATACATCAATCATGTGCCTTGTTCTCCTCATAGCAGAAACCAACAGTTGTAAAACTGCAACAAAATCCTCTGTTGTCAGTGAAGAACAATGGAGAAAAAGCAAAAAATCAAAGCACTTTCTCAGTTTAATCTTCCAGAAGGAAAGAGAAGTCAGAGCTTCCCTGTGATCAAGTGACACTTGTGTAGTTCCACTGCTGCTTTTGATGTTAGGTGAGGTCATTCCTAGCTGGAGCATCTTTGCAGCTTTTCAAGGAAAGCCAAACACTTACATGTCTAATAGCTGTTTTGATCTTTATCCATTCACTTGAGCAAAATTAGTCGCATGAAAAAAAGCTCAGATTCTTTCTTTTCCTCCTGAAAAAGCAGAGAGAAAGACCCAGAGTAATGAGGCTCCTGATGGCACTGGCAGCATTGATTGCTGAGCACCAGCCAAGGGCAGGGCACAGTGCTGGACTCTGCAGCACGGGCACTTGGTGCCAAAGATGAAAATAGGGCTCTGAGGCTCCTCAGGTTTGGGCAGTTCAGCACAGAATCTATAAACCTACATGTTTGAAGGGGGGATGAGGGCTAGGGTGAAGGGTCACTTGCCAAGCTCAGCT
>NW_008673110.1:25775-29091 GCF_000695815.1 Acanthisitta chloris
GAGCCTCAGGCCCAGGTCAGGCACTGGGGCACCTTTAGCCCTGCACCAAAACTTAAAACACATGTTTTTCCCTGAGAGACAATCTGCACACAGGAGTAAACTCTGTTTCAGGCACAACAGGTACTGCATTGCCAGTAGTCTTAGGGGAATATGTGACTTTATTCCTTGTTTGGGATGCCACTCTGGCTCTAGACAGACTCTGATATTTGGGACATTAATCCAGGAATACTTATTGCTCACAAATAATTTATTAATCATAGAATTTAAGAGTTAGAATGGACCTTACAGATCACCCAAGCCCTGCCCTGGGCAGGGACACCTCCCAGCAGAGCAGGTTGCTCAAGGCTCATCCAACCTGGCTGTGAACACTGCCCGGGTCAGGGCATCCGCAGCCTCCCTGGGCAATCAGCTGACAAGCAGCCAATTCTGTCGTTCCCTGCGGAGTATCTAACCTAAACGTTTCCTCCTTCAGTTTGAACCCATCACCCCTTGGCCTGTCCCTGCAGTTCCTAACACAGAGTCCCTCTCTGGCTCCTTGTAGCCCCTTCAGAGAGTGAAAAGTTGCTCTGAGGTCTCCACACAACCTTCTCTTCTCCAGCTGAACAGCCCCAACTCCCTCAGCCTGTGCTCACAGGGAGATGCTCCAGTGCTCTGAGCAACTTCGTGGCCTCCTCTGCACTTGCTCCAACAGTTCCATGTCCTCCTGATGCTGAGGACACCAGAGCTGTGTGCAGGATTCCAGGTGGGTCACAGAGCAGAGCAGAGGGGCAGAATCATCATTAGTAATAATGGTACATAACTGCTGCAATAACTGTTTTCTTCATCATCTCAGTTCACCATTATTATTTGAAGTTTTAAACCTTTCCTGGCTTCAATAGCATCTTTTAACAGACTCATTCTCTCAAGCTTTATGAGAGGTGTCAGACCCTGTGAGATCTTTGACATCACCATGTCTTTGCTTGCAATTTGCTTTGCACTTGAAAGCAGATATTGCTACAGAGGGATGTTTAGGGACTAATTTCAGAATTCTCCATGAAAACTAGTGAGTAAATTGTGTTTCAGCAGTGACATTTGATAGAAGCCTCTAGTTTTATTTACCAGAGTGCCACAAGCACAAGCAGTGTGAGGTTTTCTCTTGTCCAGCGCAGCCAAGGTGGTTTGACAGGGAAGTAAAACAGGTCCCACCACCCCTCACACATCCTCAGTGCAGAACTCAGCCCACAAACACCAGAAACGAAATAATTATCCTAAAGTGAGCGTGAAGTGAAACTTAAAGGTCAGCTGAGCTGATGGGCATGTTCTGCAGCATAACAATTTCTGAAAGGGTGTTGAACTTGTGCAGCTTGCACAGTGCTGCAAATGCCAAGGCCCTGCTCACCTGGGAGCTGCAGCTTTGGGCTTTGGAGTCACACGGATTAACATCAGTCACGCATGGAAAGGAACAGCAAAGTGTAATTTAGGGGGGGAAACCTGTATGTTTCAGTTCTCCCTGTTGTAGGGGACTTAATTACTTATGCTGCTGCTAATAGTAGATTAAGCCTTTAAATGTCAGACCATTGTTCTGCATCTTTCTGACATCAGCAGCAAGGAAAACCTCTTGCTACCTGGAGGAGCATTCACCCACAGCAAGGAAGTCAACAAGCACAGGTTTCCCTGCTCTGGTCCAGAGGAGATGCCAAGCAGTGATCTCACAAGGCTCATTCCTCAGGGGTAAGTGCTGCAATCCACCCTGCCTGGACAGAACATAGCATCATGTGGATAATATGATACATACAATACATATATTATCACATTAAATACTTCATATTTTGGTAAAATAAGTATCCATCCATTCTAAGATTTTATCAACAATAAATTCCCTGGAAACGAGAAACCCCCAGAGAATTTACATTCTTATAATGACTACACCTGTCACTTAAAAATACTCAGCCTATAAAATATTTACACCTCAAAACTGATGAGATGGGAGTCTAAACACAAAACGGAGACAGAAGGAAACATTAATTTTAAATATGTGCTGGATATAATAGTAGACTCGAATATTACAGCAAGTCGTTTCTTACTGATGTGAGATAGTATTTTCCAAGCAGCAAAACCTCAGGAGGAAACATGACAGTTTTGACAGAAGACATTCTGCAAACACAGGTAGCAATTTTGATAAAAATACACAGAGATCAAGTTTAATTCTTATGACATAATTATATGTGAAATTTTACTTGTAGACTTACAACTAGGTTTGTATAATTCAGCTCCTGTTAAATAAGTAACATCCATTCAAGAGTTGCATACTTAGAGTTTATCAAAATAGAAGGTCAGTTGGTTCAGCTGTTGGAAACACACATTTATTTAGAGGGTTTTGTAAGCCTTCCTAGTTTGTCTCTGGCCAAAAGCTCTTCATTGATACCTCAGTGTTACACCACTGCAGTCCTGAATTTCAGTGTGCTCAAATAATACCCACAGTGCTGAGGCCAAAGATTTCCTGCTGGAAACACTCAGTGATGCCACATTCTGCCTTTAGTAGCCTCATCATTGCAAACTCTGCTTAGATAAAGCAAAAAATAAGACATGAAGAAGATGAGTTCATCCCTTTCCTTTGCTTCACATATTGTTGTCCATGAACTGTTGAACACTGATCTTGTACCGATTCCTCAGACCAACAGCTGCTCTGTTAGTGAGGCAGAGCTGCTTTAGGGTTTTCTGCAGCCTGATGCAGTTCAAATTGGAATCTTGCAGAATAATAATGTCATTTAATTGTCTTCATCACCTGAACAAGTTAATGCTCTCATAAACCTAATCAGTTCCCCCTTCCTTCCTGCAATCAGTGTGGACTTCTCCCACCCCCGAGAGCTTCAGCCCAATTAATCAGGTCACTCATCTTTCCCTCCCTCCACTGAAACTTTTTGCCCAGTGCTGCCCACGCCGTGGCAGGAGATTTATGGCCACAAGTAGCTGCATGATTGCAGCTCATTGCTAGTGAACCTGGACCCATTTCCTCAGGAATACATTTCCCTGACACAGGGTACTGGTCATTCAGCTTCCTCAGCTTTGCAGGGTGGTTATGGTTTGTGGCTGCACTGGGAGGACTTGGAGAACACTCACTGCACTTGGAGGGTTCAACAGGATTCCTTGTTGCTCCTCCACAGGTGACAACACCTGGGAACATTAATTTCTTGCACACTGGAATGTGCTTTACCAAAGCTTCATGGCAGCTGGTAACTGCCCCATGAGGGCAAGAGCAGCAGGAGCTGTGTCAGGGAGGGTTAGGCTGAATATTAGGCAGAGGCTCTTCCCCCAGAGGTGTTTGGGCACTGAACAG
>NW_008673110.1:29298-47412 GCF_000695815.1 Acanthisitta chloris
AGTGTTTGGCCAATGCTCTCAGCACAGGGTGCAGTGTTGGGGTGTCTGTGCAGGGGTTGCACTGATGGTCCTTGTGGGTCTCTTCTAACTCACAACATCCTATGGTTCTGTGATTCCATTGCAGCAGCAGCTAATTCTCACTGCAGGATTTGTTTTTGTACCTGCCATTTGTCAGCAGGATGATTCCTGGTTTCAGCACACGAGGTGGAAAGGGACACGTTTGCAAGTTCCAGCACTGGTCACCCCCCAGAGCTGTGTAGCTCTATTACTGAAACTGCTATGGATATCAGTCAAGTACAGTGGAAAGGTGTAAGCTATAGCATCAGAAAGTCATTAACTGAATTTCATAAATCCTTACTGCATTTAGCTTCATCCTTCTGGGGAGCAGCAAATCTCACATTAATGCACATGCAACAGGAAGGGGTAAGAGTGAGCTGCTCCCAGTTACTCTGTTTGAGGGGAGTGAAGTTGGTAGGAGGTGAGGAATGCTGCAGGAAGTGCAAACACTGAACTGATTACAAACTGGAGATTAGTAAGATCATTACTTTGCCTTCGCAGCACTAATTGCTATTAACTTGGCAGTGCTGTGCCTCATCTGACCGTGTGGTGTACCAGCACTCGTGTCTAGAGGGACTTCTGTTAGTCTGGTGATTTGTTTTGTTAGTTTTTAGTCTAGAAATGGCTTGAAAACTGTTGAGTGCTACACACCATGTTTAGATGATAAAATCTGCTTTGCATCCAGTGACTCTCTTTCCTAGGGATATGAAAATTTCTCTCTGGGCCATAAAGATGTTCATGGTATAGACATGATGCAGATGTCCCAGTGTTTACCAGGCAGACACTGCTTTTACCATGGCTAGAGCCTTTGGAAAACAGGTTTATGTGCACACACACAAACACGTGCTGATCCCAGCAATGCCTGCTTTTTTCACCCAGGATAATTTTCTACCACAATTTGCAGGGTGGGTGTGGAGGAAGATTGAGCCACTGTCAAACACTCACGTGGAGCAAACCTGCTCTGAGATAAAGATGTTCTTGCAATGTGGGTGAAAACATAATGAATAGGAATAACAGCAACAATAACTCAGGTACCTCACAGGAACAACATCATTAAATGAGCTTTACAAGAAGAATGAAAGGAAGGCAAATGAATAGCAGTGTTCTCAACACCCTGACTCCTGACCCACTGCTGTGCCCACACGAGCTCTGACGAGATGATTCCAGGCAAATTACAAGCTTTATTTCCAAACTGGCCTGTACATCCTTTGTTTTGTAAGCAGCAATGGAAAGTTACAAAGAAATGCTGTTCTACTTGTGAGCACTTAATAATAGAGCCTCAATATTTACTACTGTTGAGAGAAACCCACACTGCATTCAGCCACACATGGGTTTAGAGAAACTTCAGAGCAAGAACTAGAGAAAATGAGGTAAAAGCAAAGTAAATTGCAATTATGTCTTGCCATATGGCCCTTATTTAAGGAAAAGAGTTTTTTATTGTACTTTTAGTTCAAAATGAGCTACCCTTTGCTAGTACAGCAACAACAGCCTCTTGGAAGAAAATAGCTCCTCCTAAAGCTCAGGTGGGTCACTTACCTTGATGAGACACTGATGGTTAATGGGCTCCAGGTGTTGCCCCAGGACAAAGTGGAGACACCTGTGGCTGAAGTGCTGAGGGAGAGGAGGTGCTGCTCTGCTTAGATAAGGCTAAAGCTCCAGGGAAGTAGATCTCTGTGAAACCTGGCGTAGATTTCTCTCCTTGCAGCAGCTCCCACATAACTCAGGGCTGTGTGGCTTTGCCTGTTTGAGCTTTAGGCTGTTCTGGTGCCGAAGGAGAGAGATTTCTTAGAAAATTTGGCAGTAATATCCCCAAAGTAGCCTGTTCAACTCAGCAGCTAAACCAATAGACTAGTAAGAAGAGAGAAGGAATATCACCTTGGGAATTGCAGTATCTGTGATCCTTGGACAGCATTACTTGCTCAGGAGAGGAAAAAAGAGAGAAGAAATAGAAGTCAGTCACGTTTTTCCATTTCTGCCTGCAGTCTGCCACAACAAAGGGTAAGTTTGGTGTGACTCAGTGAGCTTTGGGAAAGGGGTGTGAACTGCAAGGATCTCTCACATGCAGAGAGTGTCCAGAGCCAAAATGAATGAGGTTTTGCAATGTGATGGCTGTGGTGGTACAAAAAATTACTGCATATTATTTTCATTTTGCATCTGCTTGAGGTAGGCCTAATACTCCCCAGGTGAAAAAGAATTTCCTCCCACCATTTCCCCAGTAAGGACAAAGACACCTTGAGTTACTCTCCCAGTGTAAATGCACTGATCCCATGAAAAGCATATAGAAACAGATTTTACCCTTCTGCAGCTTGATGGCTTCTTTCCATGAGATTTTCTTCTCTGTAAAAGCAGAAAGACTAGAGATTGTCCTTCTGTGTCCTTGGAAGTCTTGCCCTGGTGCTTCAGCCTTCCCAGCCCCTGTAAGCTGCTCTCACACTGCTGGATGAGGTACCTGTGCTGCACATGGACACGTTTGGCCAGTCCTTCCCCCAGAATCTCAATCTTTTTCCTGCAGTTGAAATCAAACTCTCCATCCCAGCTGTCCCTTCCCCTGGCAGCTCAATGCAGGCACCTCAGCAGGGTTATTCCAGCCCTGAGGAGCTGCATGCTCAGTCTCCTGCACACAGGTAGTAAGGACAATATTTGTGCCTGTCCTGCTTCCAAGGAGCTGTCTGGAACATAAGAAACACCTCCAATTGTGACTGCAATGCAAACACAGCTCCTGGGCTGGATTGCAGTTAAAACCAGCCTGGCTGAAGGCTGGAGAGGAGAAACATGGAACAGCAGAGTTTTCTGTTTGTGCAGTCTGTGTACAAATAAGTCCTATAAAAGCAGAGTGACTTGGGTTTTTAATCTTACATATGTAAGACGTATTTTCCCCACAGGCCAAAATTCCTCTCTTCCATTCTCCTGACAAAGCACATGATTTCTACTGCTGAGGTTTCTTGACTGGTGTTTGTGGGTGAGCCCATAGGAACCCCATGAGGCTCATCAAGGTCCTGCCCTGGGGTGGTTTCTGTACTCTGAAACAACAAACATCAGTGGGTGTTGCTCTTTTCCCCTTATAAACCATTCATTTTTGCATACAATTCCAGCCTTGCTTAGGAAAATCCTCCAGTAATACCATGTTCCAGAGGATTCAGTCTGAGTTTCATTTTCAATGCCCAGCAAAGCATCTACCCATGTAACATTGCCTTGACCTTTGCTGTCCAAGGAATGTTAGACTCCAAAAAATAAATCAATAACAATATTCTTCAATGAAATGAATGATATTTCTGGGAAGAAAACTGCAAAGTTCAAATTTATATATTTATTTATTTATAAAGAACATCAGGCTAAAGGTTTCTTTACTCCCACATAGAACTCATTTTGCCCACGTATCCTTCTTTCCCTGGCAGTTTCCTGCTGGGATGCAGCACAGCCTGGAGGGGTCTGTGCCTTCTGCCTTTCGTGCTGAGCTTTCAGATGTTGGGTGGCCTCTCAGAGCATGCTGAAGGGGCTTCTCTGGACTTCTCTGGGCTTCTCTGGACTTCTCTGAACTTCTCTGGGCTTCCACTGTGTCGTGCAGGTTTCCGTGGGGTTTGAAAGCAGGAAAGGACACGTGTGGGAATGACACTGGAAAGTTTGCTGTCAACTTGGGTTATTCAAATAGTTGGAAGTGGAAAGTATCTGAGATTATTCCAAACTGGAAATTGTAAGACTTTTCCTGTACTGCTCTTCCTATTGAAGATTTTTCCTCCATCAGAAGGAACAAGCCAGAAGGTGTTGAGCAATGAAGAGATGAAGTGAAATCTGTGTGGTTGTCTGGCTGCAATTATGAAATGATCTGCTGTGTAACTAGATGTGTATTTTCCCCATAAACCACTGATTTTCAGGAGTTTACTGCACATCATTGTCAGGAGAGTGACAACCTCATCTTTTATTTAGCCGCACCAAGGCGTTATCAGCACACACTAACCTCACCAGTCCCACGCTGTTGGCTCCTTCTAGGTCAACTAAACTCATATTAATGATTTTTTTTCTGAGAGCAAAGAAGGTATTGACCAGTAGGAGGGAGAAGTTTGTTTAGAGAAACCCTTGGGGAACAGAGGTTAAGGGCTAAGCAACTTTCTGTGCAGACAGAAGCTAGAGATTGAACATGGTTCAGCATTGCACTGCTCAGATCTCTAGCCCCAAACCCTGTGCTGTTGGAGAGTGCTGCAGGAAGTCTCTTTTGGCAGATTCTGGAGCTAAATTCGAGGTAACGATGTGCCTGTTCAATATAAAGATACAGAGAAGTTCAGTATTTCTCTAATGAATTTGCTGCCTCTGTGTTTGAAGAAACTTGCCCAGAGATACTGTGAACAGTAAAGGTTTTGATCTACGATGAAATTGATAAGATAGCAACTTACTACAATTGCTGTTACAAAATCATGAAACTAACAAATTCCAAGTAAACATTTGGTTGGAATGTGTGTTTTCAGTGCAAACACTGAAGGGAGCAGCCTCTGTGTGTGTTTTAATCCAGGCACTTACTAATAGCAACAACTTGGTGAATCCACTGACTTATAGCTCATTTATATTGGTTTCAATCCTAGAGTCACAGAATCTCCTGAGCTGGAAGGGACCCCCAAGGATCATCAGTGCAGCTCCTGGCCCTGCACAGACACCCCAACAACTCACCCTCTGCCTGAGAGTGTTGTCCAAGGAATGTCCCTTGAGGATCTTTAACTCCTTGATTCTCCCAGGCTGTGACATTTCCTGCTGTGAGGTAAGACACAAATAATGACTGTTCACTATAAAACAAGCAAACAAAACCAACCCAAACAAACAAACAAAAAAAGCCTTTAAATATTACCTGGTGAGACTGGAATAATTCCATTGCCTCCCAGTGAGACCCATTGGGGTTTGTGTTTGCTGCAGCACATCCAAACTAACCCTAACTTTTGGCTTTAAGGTCTGAAAGTGACTTCCCCGCAGGACGAGAAATTTGTACCCTAGTCCTGTCAGATTAATACACTCACTTTCTCCTAGAGCCTTTTTCTAGACTCTGCTTTTTACCAAATGTAATTGCTTCATAAATTCATGCTCTATTCTATATATTTGCCTTTTGTGATTGACATTTAGACCTAGTAGAACTCTTTTTGGTGGGAGAAGCAAAAAGAGACACAGAAATTAAGTAGCCCAAGGCCTCCACAGGTTTCCTATGTCTCATTTTTCCAAGTTGCTTTAGTAACTTATGAAAATATCTAAATAAACTCCTGTTGTATAAAAAACCAGACCTAGATAATATCGGAAAACTTGCTAGAAAACCAAATTAAATTCCCTTCGAAGAGAGGAGACTGAAACACATTAAAATCAGATAGATGCCACCAGATTTTGAAAAAGCATTTAAAGTCCACAGGTTCTTTAATCTGCAGCAATAGAAGTAGAAAATTTAAAATTGAGTTCATATTGTTTTTCTGTTCTGGGTTGGTTGGTGACGTTTAGCTTCCTGCTCAGTTCAACTTCATTTTATGAACTTCTGAGCTATAGAGATATTCACCTGTGGAATAAACACAGCACACTGATCCACCCCCAAGAGCAGCTGTGGCTGCCACATCCCTGGAGTGTTCCAGGCCAGGCTGGATGGGGCTGGAGCAGCCTGGGCTGGGGGGAGGTGTGGCAGAGGGTTGGAATTAGGTGATCTTGAAGGTCACTTCCTGCCCAGACTGTTCTAGGAGTCTGTGAGAGTCAACACAAAAGCTCTAAGCAAATGAGACCTCCCAAATTTCATGCTGCTCCCAGCAGATGTTGGCAATTTCATTGTGAACAAGTGTCTGTTAAAAATCTCTGCCTGGTTATCGATGGCCTTAAAATTAATATGTTCATGGCTCTTGGAAGGCTGATGCTAATCACCTTAAAGCAGAGGAATTAGCATCTCTTTATTAACATAAAAAGACAAAACTTGTAATATTTCTGTATCTAATCCCTTGCAACAAATGATATGAACCCAATATTCCTTCTCTCTGAAGATGAAGTTCAGTCAACTTTGTAGAAATCCACAATCTCCAAAGCAAAAGCACTTCAAACACTCTGTGCATCCATTAAGAGCTGATTAAACAGTGACACTGAAACACTGGATCAAAATGTTTCCCCTCTAAAAACTTTGAAGAGGCTTCTTGAAGAATTCCTGTATGGAAACCCTGCTCAAAGAGAAAATGAAGGGATGAATAAGGCTCAGAGATGTCCTGTAGGTTATCTCTTTGTGGGCTAAAAAATGCATGTTCTTATCTTCCAGGCCCCTATTCCCAAGTTTCTCAGTCCATACTATGGTCCATTTCAGACTAACTCTTTCTCTAAAAAAATAGTGAAATCATTGTTGCTCACTTTCATGGCATTAATCACAGGTACACTGACTCGTTAGGGTGAGGCCTCTACAGGTGAAAGAACATACTGGGGTGAGTTTTGGGCCCCCATGACAAGAAAGATATCGAGGGGCTGGACAGTGTCCAGAGAAGGGAACAGCAACATCTGAGTCTCAGATGCTCCTGTGCTAGTTATGATGAGAGCTGAAGAAAGAATAGCCATTTTTCTGAGGAGAAATTTCACTTGTGGGTGGGGGAGAAGAGCTGCACACCAAACTCACTAATCAGAGAACAGGCAGGAGAAATTAGCATGATCTCAGGTCAGCATGCTGCAGAAAATCAGATTTTAACATGGGATTAATGTTGATTAAAAAGTGAGGCACTGATTGCAATGGAAATAGAAGTCCTTTCTTCATCCATGGAGCAGAAGAAGCACAAAAATTAATTATTTAAAAAAAGTTCAGCTAGTGAAGTATTTAATATGCCAGAAATGATCCTCAGCTTCTGGCTCAGAGTGAGAGAGTGGATTTCTTTATCACTTCAGTGTATAATCACTAAGGACAATATTGGTGGCACTGAGGAATGTGTAACTGGACTGTTTTGCCAAAGTTGAGCCTATTTAGTCCTGACAAACTGGAACACAAAGCTCCAGGATAAATGCAACCTGTCAAACAAAGGTCTTTGCTCCCAGCGGGGGAAATGTGGACAGTCCATTTAAATAGCACAGATACTACATGACATCTAATTTATTAATCATAATTGAGGTGCAATATGCTGCATTATTTAAGGCTTTTCTACTTTTTCCACTTGTAGAGTTATTTCAGTGAGATTCACAACTGTTGGCATGTGGACCAGGCATCACTGTAATGAGGAAGGAAAATACAGATAGCTCAGTTCATCCTCCAACAAATCAATATTTAATTAACAATATGTCAAACCCCAAATGGCTGTAATTAAATCTTGTGGGGGTAAGATGACAATACCATCCTTTACCCATATTGCTCCATATGCTAAAGTATTGGGACACAGAGCTGGGAATGTGCAAAGAGGCTGTCACAAAGCTCTTCCCTTTTAATGCAGCCAAACACGTGCAATAATATAGTGATCACTAGTTTTGCAATCTAGAATTCTCCCTTAACCCAGGCACTTCCTGGCTGTACTAAAAACACAGAAGTTCCCCAAAATCTTGCTGTGCAAAGAGCTCTTGCTCTGAGATGTCAAGCGCAGTCAGCTCCTCCAGAACCTCTGCTGTGTGAAACTCAGAGTTAATCTTCATTTAATCACCATTCTCCTGTTGGGGAGTTTGCAATAGTTTGTAAATGTAACCTGGAATATTTGGTGTAGGAGGGTAGCAATGTTTCTAAAGAGACTTTGGAAAATCTGCTGCAAATACCTCACAGAATCCCAGAATGGCTCAGGCTGGCAAGGACCACAGTGGCTCATCTGGTCCCATCTCATTTCTTGAGCAGGGTCATTCCAGAGCACATGGCTCAGGATTGTGTCCAGACAGTTCTGAGATCTCTCCAGTGAGGAGACTCCACAGCCTCTCTGGGCAATGTGTTCAGAGAGGCTGTGGAGCCTCTTTCTTGTCATGGGGGCCCAAAACTCACCCCAGTATGTTCTTTCACCTGTAGAGGCCTCACCCTAACGAGTCAGTGTACCTGTGATTAATGCCATGAAAGTGAGCAACAATGATTTCACTATTTTTTTAGAGAAAGAGTTAGTCTGAAATGGACCATAGTATGGACTGAGAAACTTGGGAATAGGGGCCTGGAAGATAAGAACATGCATTTTTTAGCCCACAAAGAGATAATGTGTTCAGTGCTTGGTCACTGCACAGTTCTTCCTCATGTTCAGGTGGAACTAGCTGTGCATCAGTGTCTGCCTGTTGGCCCTTGTCCTGCTGCTGTGCCCCATGGAGCAGAGCCTGACCCACCTGGAACACCTCCTGCACACACTGACAGACATGGATAAGGTAACTTAACTCTCAGTCTTCTTGAGGCTGAACAGCTCCAGATGCAGGAGCAGCACTTGCCCTTGTTGAATCTCTGACAGTTCTTTGCCCATCTCTCCATCCCATCGAGGTCCTGCAGGGCAGCACAGCCTCTCCAGCTTTGTGCTGGCACTGAACCTGCTGAGGAGGCATCGAACTCTTCATCCAAGCCACTGATGAACAAGCTAAACTGTACTGGGCCTATCTCATTTCTGGAGTCCAGATGCAGGAGCAGCACTTGCCCTTGTTGAATCTCTGACAGTTCTTTGCCCATCTCTCCATCCCATCGAGGTCCTGCAGGGCAGCACAGCCTCTCCAGCTTTGTGCTGGCACTGAACCTGCTGAGGAGGCATCGAACTCTTCATCCAAGCCACTGATGAACAAGCTAAACTGTACTGGGCCTATCTCATTTCTGGAGAAATTGTTTTCTAGAATTTCACTGGTCACAATTAATACAGCGAAAAAAATTGGAGCGAGACAATCTTTGTCTCTTGATTAAGCCTAAGGCAATAATCATTTCTAATGATGTTCTTCTGGTTGTCTTCAATCTATTGTTCATGGCAATCATGGAGAATGTTTAGGAATATTTATCTATTAGGATTGTGACTCTGCAGTGCATGAGAGGTGAAAGGGACAGGTATGACATGTGGGAGATGAGAAGACAGGACTGAGAAGGGCACACAATTGCCATCAAAACAATATTCTTACCATCAAAAATGCCTTAACATTGTGATGTAAGAATGTCTGGTATATTGCTAAATATTAGAAATACTAATTTCCCAGAAACTCATTTCCCTGGGGAGAAAATACAATCAGTACTTTCTTGAGCATAATTTCAAGGTAAATTAATTTTGTAATTAAAGGTAAATTATTAGTTTTTTAAGGCTAATAGCTGCCCTTACATTAATTTAGAGAGTGTGGATTTGCTGTTCATTCATGGGTTCTGATATTAATTTATCTGAAGAGAAAAGAGAGTTTTGCTGCTATGGTACTTTCACAGCCTTTCCTAGTCCTGATTGAATTGTCACAGCTTGGTTTTAACCCCTCTGAAATATTCAAGTTGTAAGCCCTGAGCACTTTTAACTTTGCAGGTGGCAGCAAGCTAAGCCTGCCCTCAGCCCTTTGCTTTCCTCTGCTGTATGACCACCAGGCAGGATCACTGTAATTCCTTCAAAGACAGGGAAGAAGATCAAACACTTCTTTTCCCTGCAATAACTCAAATCCTAGGTGTGAATTTTGAAGCTTACTGAGGCCTGTGCACCAAGGTCAACACCAATGCCACCACAGAGCTCTGGCTCAGGGATTACCCTTGTCAGAAACAGTGGAGGAGCCCCTGTATTGCCACAGAGCTTTGCCTTCCTTACTGGAAAGGGAATTAGATTTGCTCTTCAGGAGTACATTAATATCTGTAGCAAAATATTATGACAGTTGTTATCTACAGAAAGAAAACTCTTTAGGATTTCATACTGCATAGAGGTTCTCTGCCTAAAGAGAGACAAAGCCTGAAGTGCAAATCTGTTCTTCAGCAGAGCTCTAAAATAACAGAATCATTAAGGAAACCCTCCAAGATAATCAAATCCAACCTGTCAATGAGTACCACTATGTCTACTGCAACATGTCCATGTCATAAAAGCCTCTAGGATGGGCTTAGAGGAACTTATTCCCCAGAGGGATTTAGGATGCAGATTTCCTAGATTGTTCTACCCAGCTGTGCAAATTGCTTCCTTGGAAATGCATTCAAATTAGTTGAAATAAATTTTTCATCTCTCTCCATTAATAACTCTGTAAGTTATGCTTCAGGCTGTGGTTTCATATGCAATTGAAACCACATGTCCACATGGAAATCGTGTCCACCATGGACCTTCCTGAGTGTTTCCAGAGAATTTCTGCATTTGGAAGCATTTCCAACTCTTCTTCTGACCCTAAAATGTGGAAACTGGGAAGAATGTCCATTGTTTTGGTAGCAGATAACCTTGAGCTCAGCTGTCCCTGAATCTGGCTGTGCAGTGCCTCCTGCAATGACGTGCCCAGGTGAAGCACAGCAGATTGCTCGAGTGCTCCTGGTTCTTCCTGCAGCATGGCATCCAGGACTGCAGCCAGAGAGACTGGAAATCCTCAGGAGCCAGAGAAACAGGACCACATTTCAATCCATCACCATCAGTGTGAGACAAACAGGCTGCAAGAGGCTATTTTATCACACTAGTTGCAACACAGAGAAGTTATCTTTAATTTGATTTGAGGCACAAACTATGATCAGAATCAAGTTCCAAACATGTTAGCTGTTATCTCAAAGACTGACTGGAAGTTCCATCTGATAACAGTTCTATTTTGCTGTACTGGTGGCTATGCCTTTAAGTCACTTATTTATCTTTTTGTCTTGGAAACAAAAGAGTGAAGCAACAAAATCAGATCTTTCATCATGTGGGAAAGAACCAGAAATAGAAAAGCAGGCTCCAGAACCTGATTTGCTTGTACTTCAGATGAAAAAATATGATCAAAATCAGGAAATTCTCTCTGAATTCCTGACCTGAAAACCCAACTGCATGTGGCAGTTTTCCTCTCTGTTGTCAAGATGAAAGTGATTGTCACTCTCAGGGTGAAACCCAAACAGTAGAGTAAGAAATGTTCAGTGTTACAAGGATTTTAAAAATACTGTGCACTACTTAAAGATATGTGGCCACACTCTCCACACTCCTATCTTCATCTCTATTCCCCTCAGTTAGAACTTTAGGGAAACAAGATACCTGGATGTGACAGTAGAACAGTCTCACCTCACAAATATTTCTATTTGGTTTTTGATAGTTGCCACCCCAAAGACCAACAGAATAATGCAAACATCATCTGCAAATCGTTTACATTCCTTTAGATAACATATTTCTTTGAAACCTGCAGAAAGCAGAGAGACCTTTGAGTGGGAATCCTGGCAGGTTTGTGCAGTGTGTCACATCCTGCTCGGCCTCCTGAGGGTGGTGATTCCACTTCTGCCTTACCCCAGGGCTGGGACAGGATGGGGAGAAAGGTCTGACCAGTCCTGACAGCTAGATATGAAGAGTGAACATTGCCTTTCTGTTTAGTTCCTCCAAATACCACTTTTTCTGAGCTAAGCCATGGTGAAGGTGCAGGTAAAGGCATAAAGAAGGACAGGACCTTGAGTCTGGCAGGGACCCAATGCAGAATTGCTGACCAGAGAGGGAGATTTTCCATGGGCAGGAAGGCTGGGTTATTAATTCAGTTGCAGCTCTGCTGGGCCAGTGATGGAAATCTGCCTTGCCACAGCTGAACAAAAGAGCTGTCACTCTCAGTTCCCTGTTTGTTTCTGCATGGGCAGTGCATGGTGCTGGTGGAGCTGCACCACCACACATGGATTTGTTCCAGATTCCTTTCCCAGCAGTGGGTCTGAACTCCCGTGAAATTCTGGTGCCTGAGGCTGGAGACAGATTCTCACCAGTGAACCTGTGATGTTTACTCCCTGGCCTTTGGGAAGGAACAAGAGAACTGTGCTCCCACCACCTAGAGGAATTTTGTTGGAAGTTGAGTGATTACAGCCTGAGCCTTTGGGAGTGTGGGTCAGGTGTTTATCCCTCCCACAGGAATTTCTGTGGTCCCAGCTGTCTATAGAGTAGGACTTCACACCTTATGTATTGGATTGCAGGGAATGATCATCTTTGTGAGCTCTTCACTAAAAAGACACCTAGCTCTGAGTAACAAATAAGTCTGAGACATAAAGCTCAGCTCTAGTCATTCCCATTCCAAGGTTCCAGCAGTGTTCAGCAGATTCTGGATGGATTTCTTCCTCCCAGGTTACAGTTCCTTCCTCAGGGAAGTTTGTTGCCAGCAAATAAGCTTCTCCATCATTCCTGTGTTCAAGTGGTGTGATTATAGCTTCCATATACAGGGAATTAAACAATACAGTTATGCTAAAAATATTCTCTGTGTCTACATAGATAATTGTCATAGATGACTCTGAGTAGATCTTCATTATCAGATAATTAGTACCCGGAGCTAAGGTGAATAGTAAATATTGAATGTATGGGGAAAATAACCATCTGAGATGCTGAGGAGCTCCAGCCTCTGAACTGAATGCAAAAGGGGAAAATTAGGATCAAATAAGACGTGCATGGAAAAAAATATTTGGATATTTGGGTTTCAGCTTGAAAGTGTTTATAACTCTGGTCTTGTATATAATCAAAGTTGATTAATGTTGTGTATTTTCAATATCACATTTCATTTCTGAAATCTGTCTCTAAAAATCACTGCAAACATGATTTCTGGATTCAGTCAGACACCCTTTCCCCTCACCTTGCTGCTCCCTTCTGCTCTGAGGATGTGTCTTGGCTCCTGTTGATCAGTCCAGGTTTATTAGAGTGAGTGACTTGTGTTACTGAGTGCTCTGCATTGCTCTGCTCTGGGAGCTGGGGGTGAGCAGCAGCTTTCCTGACTTTTTCTTCCTCATTATTTTGGTATTTGTAGAAACTTTGTAAAACAGATGTTCAGATCCATATCCCTGTTTCATGTCAGAAAAGAGCTGAGGCAGAGAAAGGCTGTGTGGAGAGCTCTGCAAGCTTGAGGAAAAAAAACATATTCCAAAGCAAATAAATAGAGTACATTTTTAAAGGGCAGGTTGAAAGAGAATGGAATTAATTCTAATTTTTTTAGCTATTGACCTTTTTGCCACTTCCTGCCTCCCTCCCTTGTACTCACTTTTCTCTGCACCTTTCCTGCACCCACTCAGGGCTCCAGCATATCTCTGGCCCCACAGCACTGTAGGGGTGGTGTGCCCTGTGTGCCATCTGCCAGGCTCCTTCCCATCACACTCTGCTGCCCCACAGCACTTCAGGGCAAGGAATGAAGAAATTCTAGGGGTGGGACAGCTCTGCAGAGCAGGAGAGTGTAATTATCTCCCTGGGGATTCAGCTAGGACAGCAGGCTAAAACATTCCTCTAAAGGTGCCACATTATCCTTAACAACCACACGTGGCCAGAGCTGCAATATATTTTTCCAAGAGGTTAACAGTTTGTTGGGAAATCTGGACCAAATGAGCTGCCAAAAGCACATCCAAGTGCTCTTTGTGGTTTCTCAGTACACAGCTCAATACACACAGCGCCAAGACTGGGATGTTGCTGCAGGTTATGTCCTTATATTGCTATAGGATAAAAATGCTTCAGCTTGAGGGAAGCAGACAAGAAGGTCAGATGTGCATCTCGCTCCATCATCTGTCCAGCACAGGATAGCAGGGACACACAGGACATGGGCAGGAGGGTGAGGGAGGTGATTCTTCCCCCTTCTCTGCTCACAGCTCTGCATGCAGCTCTGGGCTCCAGCACCCCTGGGAGCCCAGAGGAGCCCACGGAGATGTTCCAAGGACTGGAACTCCTCTGCTCTGGAGCCAGGCTGGGCGAGTGGGGGTGTGCAGCCTGGAGAAGAGAAGGCTCTGGGGAGAATTTAGAGCCTCTTTTCATGCTTAAAGTGGCTCCAGTATAGCTGGAGAGGGACTCTGGACAAGGGCCTGGAGTGACAGGACAGGGGGAATGGCTTTAAGCTGAAGGATGGAAAATTTGGATTGAGTATTGGGCAGGAATTGCTCCCTGTGAGGTGCTGAGGCTCTGGCACAGGGTGCCCAGAGCAGCTGTGGCTGCTCCATCCCTGGAGTGTTCCAGGCCAGGCTGGATGGGCTTGGAGCAGCCTGGGCTGGGGGAGGTGTCCCTGCCCAGGGCAGGGGATGGAAGGGGCAGATCTTTATGGTCCCTCCCAACACAAATCACTCTGTGTCTGTGTGATTTGACTCTCCATGTTCACACCCACTCAGTGCACCCTGTGCTCAGCCATAGCCTACAGGAAATCTTAGGTCTGTGCTAATGAAAGCCAAATAAAATACTAGAAGGCAGCAGGAAAGTGTTCCTGTGGATTGCTGTGCTGGCAGAGAGCCAAAGGGCTGCAATCACTCACCATTCTCCCAACAATTGCCACTGCTGTTAACTGCTGAGGTTAGGAAAGCAGAAGCACTAGATCAGCTCTCAGCAGTCAAAGGTGTCCTCGGTGCCCCAAATCAATATTTATGATCATCAATTAGGCCTAATGTGATAACAAGGCATTGGAAAGCTCCAAAACAGTATTTTCCCTCTCTGTGGCACTGTGGGGCTTGTCAGTTCTGACTCTGCAAGGACACAGGTTTGGGGACCTGTGACCATCTGGATGCACTTTGGCATCTGCTTTCTTTCACTCACTGCTCCTGCAGGTCTGTCCAGGCAAACAAAACAGATCCCTCCAGCAAGATTCTGGCAACTTCACTGATGACAAAGTTAAGGTGCTAATTGCTAAGAGCATCTTGCTTGGATGCCATTAATTCTTCATTGATTTCATTGCACAGAGGGATTAGGTAGAAAGAAGTGGTGATTAAATGGATTTTCTGTGGCATTTTTCATATGCTTTTGTGAAGTTACTAGTTATCACGGAGTGGGAGCTCTCTGGATTACTAATATTTGAGGTAAAAATGGAAGTATTTACTTTAGAGATGACTAAGAGCCTCTCATTTTGTATTTTGTTGTTAGAACTGTAGGGCGTGGAGGAAGCTAAAGTTTGATGTAGATAAATTGAAGTCATGGTATATCATAGTAGGTTAAGGGGTTGGAATGGACCTTAGGGATCATCTAGTCAATGATGTATAACAATCCAATCCTCTGTGTTTGCTGCATAATGTCCTATTAAGACCTATTATTTACAAATTAGTGTGCTTTTTGCACCTGCTGTATTTTCTCCATATGTTATTTGCCCTCAGAGCTTGCCATAACTGTCCTACATCCATCCCTCCCCTCAACTTCCACATCCCATGGCACATGTCCCATCCTTTGTTACTTCATGCACAACAGCCTAGCTCTAAATGGAGCAAACTTTTACTGATAGTTACTGAGAATTTTATTACTCAGAAAACAGTGATAAACCTTTCCTTCCCTCTTGGATAAACTGAGTTCATACAACCTGAGGGTGTCCCAAGGAGGTGTGTGAAACATAGAGTCTCTTGCTGCTGTAGAAATGATGTTCAGCTGTATATGGATTTTCCTGTGGATGTTAAGAGGGTTATTGCATCCATTTTTCCAGCACCTGTGCAACTACATCAATGCACAGTTTGCTAAAATCCCACCCTAAATATCATGTGGAGGACAATAAATGCTGAGGGGCCACAAGAGGTTTTTGCTTTCAGTGTGAAGAGTTGAGTTTGATGTGTGCTCAGAGACAATGTATAGAGATATAAACCAGCATTTTATCCACAGAACTGCTAGGAAAAGCAGGTGTGGGAATCTGTAACAGCTTTTGTGCCATGGTGGTGGGTGGGATGTTGCCTTGATTTGACCCTGAAATCCAGTTCTTGTCTCCTACCTCATACAGACATTTGTACAAGGGGAAAATGCTGTAAAATCCTAACAAATTCTACCTCATACAGACATTTGAACAAAGGGAAAATGCTGTAAAATCCTAACAAATCCCTGTTTTCTTTTACTGTGTGTCTGATGCTACTTGTGGAGTACCAAAGTGTGTGTTAGGACAAACTCTGGATCTGGTGAGGGTGACTGAAGTCTGATGCTACTTGTGGAGAACCAAAGTGTGTGTTAGGACGAACTCTGGATCTGGTGAGGGTGACTGAAAGGTTCTTTGCCATCTCCAACATGTTCTCCCATTCCCAGGAATCCCTAATTTCATTCCAGACATATATACAGACTGTGCCAACAGGGCAGAGTCTGACTCAGAAACAGGGAGAATATGTGAAAGTTTCTAGCCCATTCGAACAAATACAGACATTTTAATCATCAATTTGATTAAATGTGTTGGATTTAAACATCTCTGTAATTGCATTTTGAGGTGTAATTTGTGAGCTGTAAATATAGCTACCCATAATAACACATTGTCTCGGTGTGGTCAAATAGAAATAACAGCTCTTCATACCATTCTTAGCTCAAATTAAATGATGCAGAAAGGAGAATTATCAGCAACTGATTTCCCTCACTTTTGTTGGGTTTTAGACATTTCTTGTTAAGGTCTTGTTAAGGACCAGTTTCCCAAGCTTGGAAAGCAAAAGCAGGGAGAGGCAGACACCTCACTGCTACACACACCGTGGTGTCATTTCCAGCAGATCCTCCTTGGGTTGGATATTAAGGCTAATTTCTTCATGGAAGGAGTGGTTAGGCTTTGGAATGGGTTGTCCAGGGCAGTGGTGGAGTCACCAGCCCTGAAAGGCCTCGAGACCCAAGTGGATGTGGCACATCACGACACGGTTTAGGGGGTGTGGTAGGATTTGGTGAACCCAAGTGGATGTGGCACATCATGACAAGGTTTAGGGGGTGTGGTAGGATTTGGTGGAAGGTTGGACTTGATCTTGGAGGTCTTTTCCAGCCTCAGTGGTCCATCTCAGTGTCCCATCTGGATGCATCCATAGGGGAATGCCCCTGGTGTCTCAGGTATCCAGGGGCAAGGACGACTTTTGGATCCTTTCCTGTGAAAATACCCCAACATTTGGGACACTGAGCCTAACCCTTGATGAACCCTTGAAGCACCACTGGAATAACACTAGACTGGTGTGTTCCACGGATTTTGGAGGGACTGGGACCTTACATTATTCACACTCTGGGGCAATATTACTTTTAGGAAGAGAAGTGATATTGTGAGGAAAAAGATTGCACTTTTCCACATTAATTTTGTTCATTACCTTAGATTTATACGAACTAATTTCCATATGCTCCTCTCCTGCCCTGGCTGTTTGCAGTCCTCAATTACCTTAATTCAACCAGAAATCTCCAGATAGGTCACAGCTCTCATGTTTAATGAAAAATGAGTGAAAGAGGCTTAATAGAAATTCATAAGTTACTGATGTTCTTTGGAGTAACACATACATTATTTAGTTCTGAGTGATGCTCTACACATTTAACCATATTTAGGCAACTAATTGTGCTAGATTTAATATCCCTGGGTGAGTATCTTTCAAGACACAAGACAGTTCCTCACTTAACTCACTGGATTGCTCACCAAGCAAAAAAAGCAGCTCCTGGATATTGATTACTCATAGTAAGAGTTTTAATGACAGAAAAATGCTTTGTAGGATAAACTGGAAAGCCCCTAATTACTTTTAATATTCCCTGAACTGCCCTAAGTGAAGGGAAGCAGATAAAGAGGCAATTTCTGTAGAGTGTGTTGAAAACAAGTTGAAATAACTCCTATTTTTGTTCAGTCACTGTGAACGTCTCTGACACTTGTGGCCACTAATCCAGTAGCAGATAAAGGTTTCTCCATGCTGAAATAAGATCCTCTCCCTTTTTTTTTCCTCTTTTATGACTTATTTTACACTAAGAATTGTCTAATAACAAACAGAATATGAAGTCACTAGTGAGCTAAATTCAGCAAGGCAAGGAAATGTGATTTACTCCAGAGTGTAAGGCCCAAATTAGCTTCAAAGGGATGTTCTTCCTTGGGGATTTTGCTTCTTTCTCCCCACTATGTGATTGCATTTGGCTTTGTTTTGGGCAAATCAAGCTGGAGAGGAGAAATGTTGGTATTCTAAGGGGAGAAAATAGAGCCAAGAAGAAATTTATTATATTACTATATATGATATTTGTTAAGGGAAAAATGTGAACAGGAAAAAAAAAGAGTTGAATTTTCCCTTCAGTCATTAAGTAAAGTGTGCTAAAAATATTGCTGCACAATATGTGGCTTGGCTGTAAATAGCATTTATCTTAGACAGGAAAATCTCCATGA
>NW_008673110.1:47479-49328 GCF_000695815.1 Acanthisitta chloris
GAACAGGTTTTTTTGAAACCATTTTCAGAAGTTTTCCACACCTTGAAGGCTTTTTTTTTTAATAAGATCCTGGTGAGTTATATATAAAAATAGACACAACATAGAAGCTTCTTTCAGGCCACAAACTCAGGCTTCAAAGCATCAGCTTTGATGCTTGTCAGAGCTTTACACCACAGGAATAGTGTGGTGGTAAAAAAACCCAAATAGCTAGTAATATATGGTAGTAAGTATGTTATTAAATATTAGTAATAAATCATAAGTGTCTTATTAGGCAATATTAATAAATAATAACTACATTATTTCTTGCTAACAGTAAATATACCAATGAATAATGTGTTTTACCACTAACCTTCTAGGGATTTCTCAGCTAAGTGATGGAAACATTTTAGGGTACAAGATGGATTTTCCTTATATTTTAATCCTGTGTCAAAGGAACTGACTTTCTACCTAAAACATATTCAAAGTTCAAATGTGTTCTTTGATTCTGTGAGAGGAGCTAAGAGTTCAAGTTGAGTGAAATTGCATTTTTTGACTGTTCCCTGTCACACAACTGAGAGCTTAGCCAGGAGCAAAGAAGATTATTCCCAAGGCCCTAAAAGACAAAATTGCTCTTTTCACTAACTACTTACATTATTTCTCCTATTATTGAAACCTTGGGACACAGAAATGGCAAGAGAGAAGTGAATCCTTTAAAACCTGTGGGTTTTTCCAAGCATTTCTTAAAAACAGCTTTAGGCACTATCTCAGTTCAAAGAGGTCACTGAGGGAACTCCTGGAAACAGATTCACCTTCTCAGTGGGAACTGAAGGAATTTGGCTCCTGAGGCCCCCGAGAAGGTCATTCCTTGAGGTTTAGTGACTGTTGTCATCACTTGAGCTGTGGGGATGAGAGGGAGTCAGGTCACATCATCACAGCCCACATTGGAGGCTGGAAATCCAAACTGACTCTTGCCACTGTTCATCTGCATTCTCACCTCTCTCTTCTAACAATCCTCCACTGGAACTTTAGTCCCTGACGGTGAGAAATGACCCAGAGCTCCTGCTCTGAGCTGCTGCTGAAGTGCAGAGTGTGCAGTTGGGTTTGCTGTCCCTGCTCTGCTCCTGGAGGCACTCGAGGAGGGATTTGTGTCCCTGGGGTGGCTGCAGCACTGACCTGCACAGCTGAGCTCACTGCAAAGCTGCTCCTGCCTTAATCACTTACTTGGATATTCTTGGGTTGGGGTGTTTCCAGAGGGACCCTGGTCAAGCACTAATCATGCCTAATTAACCCAAGCCAATGCCTGCGAAGGTTGAGTGGCAGAGCAGGTCCTGCTGCTGCAAGCCCTTCAAGGGAAGCTGGAGTGGAGGGGTGAGATGTGCTCCCCTCTCAGCCAGCCTGGAGCCTTGGGGAGGCATTGCCTGGGCTGAGCACAAACAGCCCAAAGGGCCATTCCTGTGGTCCTGGCAGGGAACTCCTGCTGCTGCTTGGTGCTTTCTGCTCTGAACCTCGTGGAGGACAACAGGAGCTGCAGGCCTCAGAACCAGAGGAGATGTTCCCTCCATGGTCACACAGGTTAGTGGTTTTTTCTCTGGTCTTTGTTTTATCCAGTCTGGTTTTGCAATTTTATTGCTTTATTGAATTTTCTGATGCAGTTATGAGCCAAAGAGGGAATGTGCAATCATGTTGGCAAGTTTTCTAAATATAATCCCCATTTCCACCTAAAAACAGAGAGTAAAACACTGCAACAAATCACTTTATGTATCCTGTGATTAGGCAAACAACTCCAGTGAGTTTGTAACAGAAATTTAGTAGCTGTACCAGTAGGAACATGGAATTCTTTGTGAGCCATGTGGAGGAACTCTGTAGGGAA
>NW_008673110.1:49367-52429 GCF_000695815.1 Acanthisitta chloris
GTGCTAGTTTATAGTCGTACCAAAAGGTTTACCTAGATTTATCATTTACTTTCAGTAAAGTCTTTCTGGTTTAGGAGCAGTTGCAAATGAGTAAGTTGCTAAAAAGACCTGGTTTTAGAGTCAAAGCTGGAGCTGAAGCTCTAACCTGTGCAGATCCTTCCTCTTCATTTAGAGTAAGATATTTCATCCTAAAGATTAGGATGTTTCTATTAATATTGAGGCTGTTATTACATACACTGAAATCAATGGGATTCATGGTCTGAATCCTGAAAACACTGAGCACAACAGCAGCTGAAGAGATTTGCACATCTCATAAATCACTCAGTCAACACCAGAGAGGATTAGACTTTCATTACAAACTTCTGACACATTTCTTTGTGGAATCAGGATCCTATCCTGGATCATCCCTGGACATTTAGATCATTGCAGAGACTGGGAAAAATGATGCCTTGTTATGATAATGTCATTTTAGTCCTGGCAAAGAAGAAACCTAGACAGGCTGATGAAGTAATACAACTCTTCTCTTGTAGATAGGAGTTCAGTGCTTGTTTATCTGGAAAACTTGTGCTGTAAATAAGAGCAGCATTGCATGTGAGACCTGTACACTGATGTCTTCCAGGGGGGATGTCTTCCAGGGGGGCCTGAGGTGCAGAGAGATGCTGCCAAGCGAAACAGCAGTGAAATGACAGAATTTCTGACAGAAATTGCAGTGGTTGTTTCTTTGCTACTGAGAATGAGACATGTCTCAGTGGAGGAATTTTCCCGACATGATACAAGAAATGTTTAGCACAGACCCCACTGAATCAGAAGGAAATTATTGTCAAATGAAACCATTTTATTACATAATTGCTTTGTTGTTTTGTTAAGTGTCTCCAGAGTAAGTCAGTGTTTACAAGGGGGTGGGTAACACCTTTGATCACACATCTGCAGCAGAGACTATGGATTTAGCAATTAGGCTGCGTGTCAAAACCAATTCCAGCATTTCACCTGGCTGTGCTGCAGACTAGCTGTCTACCCCAGGAAATGGTTCGTGGTTAGCAGTGTATTACACAGTAATCAAAAGTCCAGGCCTGTATTTGTGAAGCAATAACCAGAAAGTACAGTTAAGCTAGGAAAGGAGTAGCTGGTGATGCTCTCCCCGAGGGAGGATGCTCCATGTGTAAAGCCAAAGTTTCTGGGAGGAGAAAGCCCAACTATGTCCTGTAGATCTGCACACAAATCAACCTTGAGGCACTTTTGTATCCATGGTAGATGCTCCAGTACTTCACAAGTGGCTGTGACAGTGCTGTTTAACTGACGTGATGGTGTTCCAGTGCCTAGTATTCCTGGGCCCTCTCCTCTGCATCCATCCCAACTGGAACCAGTCCTGAAAGCACAGGACAAGAGCTGTATGAAATGCTCTATCCCAGGTTGAAGTAGTGCCTGGCAGAACAGTAATAATTCCCAGTAATTTACCAATACATTGTACCATTTGCCTTTGCCATGATCCATCAAAGTGATGAAATGTCACACATCATCAAAGCAGGAGACAGGCAAAGTCCTGCCAGTGGTTTCAGCTGAGCTCTGCAAAGGCACCAGTCCCTTTTGGGTGTGTTTCCAGTGTTTGCTCACTTTGGGGCAAGGGAAGCACTAAGGGTAATACTAGTGCAAAATGAGCTGAGAATGCCCAGAACCAGGATGAGCAAACATTCCCAGTCAGTATTCTGAAGGTCAGCAGCAAACCCAACAGCAGGGGAAGTCCTGGTAGAATCTGAACTGGAAGAATAACGTTCAGTCAGGAAAAAAGGATAAAATGTGCTTAAAGATAAAACAGGATTCCTTTTGATGGGCAAGGGAAAGCATCCTGCAGGTGCTTTTTGCCACCTAAAAAGAGCTAAGTTTGGGCATTCTTTTATCTCCATTTCAGAGGTTTTTCAGCCAAAGTGATGGTACAAGTTCTGTGAGTAAACAAAGACACCAAAGGGGAAAAAAGGCAAAGAAAAACAGCTTTAAGCAACCAAATTTACCCAGAGAAATGACTCCTGGACTGAATTTCATGGGCTGCTGAGGCTCTAAACAGCATCCTTATGATTCAGGCCCTCAGAAAGTCAAACCCCTTCCCTTCACCCATAAGCACCAAGCAAACTATGTACCTGAACATCCCCTAGAATGAGCCTCAGCTGGAGAGGAGCTTGTCTCTCTGTGCTTTCTGGGCTGCAGGCAGAGACCTCAGCAGCCTGGGAAATAGGATGGGTTAAATTCCACAATCCAGTTTAACACTGTTAGTGAGGTTCAGTATCTGATACAGAAAAGATCAGAGGTTCAGGATATAATGGTGTAGCAAGTTGTGGCGAAAGTGAACTCGAAAGCATCCAAAATACTCAGGTTTGGGTGGGATTTTTTTATATTCTGTGTTAGGAGCATCAATGAAGCCTAATAATCACTTCTCTGGTAGAAAATTTGGCTATGCCACCAAGATCTGCCTTCTTTGGAGGTTATATTAGGACAGCCTCAGGTTTATATTGATCTGCACAAGCTATTCATGTTTTTTAGGCTTTGTGAAAAGGCTTTTTAGCAGAGCACAGCACCGAGGAGAGCCACCAAAGCCTTCCTGTTTGTAGCAATAAGAATGATCACTGAAGCAGTATCAAACACAGTGCTCCTTTCTCTCCAGTCTTTTATCAAATGATTTAAAAATGACTCATGTAATTTAAATTCTCCATAAAAAAAAAGAGTTGTGTTGTTCCCTGAAGTTTCCAGCTGCAAGATATGATTGCAACATGATTTGTTACATGCAGGAAAATAATTGATCAAACCTAGAGTTGCACGGAGCCATCAGTCACACCACCTGAGTGGAAAAAAAAACCCCTTAAACTCACAAGTTCTAAGGTATGCCTTGGTGTGGGATGAACAAGCTGCTGATCAAATACTGCTGCAAACAAAGGGAGACCTTAAAAAATAAAAGGTAAATGAAAAATCTTGGTTTTCCCCATGACAGATAATCTCTGGAGGGTGCAGAGAAGACAATTAACACAAGGATGTAGTGGAAGTCAGGCAGATCTCCACATTCCTGGCAATCAGCA
>NW_008673110.1:52455-61490 GCF_000695815.1 Acanthisitta chloris
AATGACATCTGCAGTTCTAAGTGGTTGCTTGAACACACTCTCCTCAATTGGTGTTAGCTGCTGTAGTGGATCCATCACTTCCCACAGGTTTGGGAGACTTATTAGGAGATCTGTGGCTGCTCCATCCCTGGAGTGTTCCAGGCCAGGCTGGATGGGCTTGGAGCAGCCTGGGCTGGGGGGAGGTGTCCCTGCCAGGGCAGGTGGGATGGGATGAGATTTAAGGTCAGCTTCCACCAGCCCAGGCTGCTCCAAGCCCCATCCAACCTGGCCTTGACTATTTACAGTGATGGGACAGCTACATCTTCCCTGGGCAACCTGTGCCAGTGTCTCACCACCAGAACAGGGAAGGATTTCTTATATCAAATCTACATTTCCCCTCTTTCAGTTTGAAGCCATTGCCCCTTGTCCTGTCCCTGCAGCTCCTAACACAGATCCCTCTGCAGCTTCCCTGGAGCCCCTTCAGCTCCTGCAGGTGCTCTGAGGTCTCCACACAACCTTCTCTTCTCCAGGCTGAACAGCCCCAGCTCCCTCAGCCTGTCTCTATAGGGAAGGTGCTCCAATCCTCTTAGCAGCTTTGTGTCCTCCTCTGGACTTGCTCTGACAACCAATACATGTATCACATTGCTCTGTTCTGCTGATGCCACCAAGAGGTGGAATGCTACAAGGTGAAGGCCTCGATTTATATCTATTTAAAGCACATTTCATGTAGCCCCAGAATTCATTCTGGCCTCGGCTCTGGGTGTGCCTGTGCCCTCCACCACTGGCAGCAGCAAGGGCTCCTTAATTCAGCAGCTCTGCAACCTTGTCAGAGTTCTCTGTCCATTGCTGAACGCCCTGTCTTTCATTTTCATAATTGGTAGTGCAGAAGAGACTAAATGCAAAGTCAGGAAATTAATTCCACTATGCTGCCCTGATCTGCATTTCTTTAATTCGGGCTATGTACTCTACTCAATTATGGGTCACTTTCAGCGATGCTGGACCACAAGTGTGTGACTCAGGAGGCCAAAAACTGAGTCTCGGGAGGAAACGGTTTGACCTGCTAAAACAGCACAAACTGTTCTGAAGGATTTATACTCAGACATAATGTTCAGTCACAGAGAGCAGAAAAGGCATACATATATGTGTGTGTATATATGCACATCTATATAAAATCCTGATTTCCAGCAAGAAATGAAGCAGGTACAAGTTTTCATCATGTAACTCTAAGACTGTATAACAAGTGCTTGATGTTAAAGGGAAGATAAAAAGCTCTTCTGAATTTAAACCCTAATCAGGGTTAAAGAGTTGGTTTTGCCTTTTACCTTTAATACCTGATGGCCTGGGAAAATACAAATCCATACTCTGTGCTGGAGGATGCTCAGGCGCAGAGATGTTTGTAAATATGAGGTGTTGTCCAGAAGAGATGCTTCCTTAGTCCCTCCTCTTCTCCAGCAAGGATGCTCTGGTGCTTCACCTCAACCCCAAAATAAAAGGGGTGATCTCACCTGTCTCAGCATACTTCCCCTGGTTGGGTTTCTCAGAGCACTTTGAGCCTGCAGAGTGGCCAAGAAGGCCAAAGGCATCCTGGCACGTGGCAGCAGGCCCAGCACAGTGACTGCCCTCCTGGCACTGTGGGGCACCTCAAGTGCTGTGCCCAGTCCTGGGCCCTCGTGACAGGATAGATGTTTTGGGGCTGGAGGTGTCCAGAGAAGGGAATGGAGCTGGGAAGGGGCTGGAGCACCAGTCAGATGAGGAGCAGCTGAGCAGCTGTGGGGGCTCAGCCTGGAGAAAAGGAGGCTCAGGGGGAACTTACTGTTCTCTCCAGCTGCCTGGCAGGAGGTTGGAGAAGGTGTCAGCCTCTTCTCCCAGGCAGCCACTGACAGGACAAGAGGAGATGGCCTCAAGCTGTGCCAGGGGAGGTTCAAGTTGGACATCAGGAAAAATTTCTTCCCTAGCAGAGCTGTCAGGGATTGGAAGGTGCTGCCCAGGGAGGTGGTGGAGTCACCACCCCTGGAGGTGTTCAGGAGATGTTTGGGCATGGCACTCAGTGCTCTGGGCTAGTAGCCAGGGTGGTGATCAGTCACAGGTTGGACACGATGACCTTGGAGGCCTTTTGCAGCCTTAATGACCCTATAATCTCTCTGGCTTTGGCAGAATTTGCCTCTTTTACTGCTCGTTCCACCAAACCTTGTACCTGTGCCTGTGCCTTCTTCTATCTTACACTGTCCTTGTTCTTGTTTTCCTGAATTCTCTTTGTGCAAAGTACCATAAATCCCTGTTTTTCCTACTTAAATTGCTGGTTATGCCAGGTTAGTATCCTTATGCCTGGGTTCAGAGCAAGTAAACATTAATTAAATATTCCTTAATCCCTTTCTCCTCTATGGGAGCAACAGGCTCAGTTTTGGCTGTGAGGTTTTACCATTGGATTTCATGGATTTTATTATCTCTTTCTTAATTTTCTCTTATTTTGACAATTCAGTTCAGATTTTTAAAAAGAGGCATTTATTTCTAGGTTTTTTTGGGATGGCACACTGCTCCAGAACAGTAGATAAAACAATTAGTTGCATACTAGATACATTCCAACTGCTTAAGGATAAATATGCTTTTAAAAGCAACCATAACATAGGTCTGGTGAGCAACACGTTTTGTGACCAATGGTCATGCAGCAGCAGAGGCAAAAAAAAAGAAAAGATGAACCTGTGAATAATTTATAAATAGGATAGGAAAAAAGCAGATTGATCTGTTAATTTATTAAATATTGATAATCCTACCAGCTCAACATGATAACATGGATAATAGTAAAGTCTCTTAGGAAGGGAAGAATCATCATGAGCCAAACCCTCACAATGAGGCAACCAAATAAATATACTGATAAGGATGACAAGAAACTATTTAAAAACTATTATAATGCTATACCTGGCACACTGTAAGCTCAGGGGATGGACAAGGAATGTCTGTTCATATGAGATGGTTTCCCAGAGCACCATTGATCTGGAACTCCTCATTACAGCAATTTGTCCTGGGTAAATCAGTGTCCTCACACTTTTGTGGGTATTCCCTGCAGCATTTCTGCAGCTTCCCTCTCATTCCAGTGTCTGGAAGCCTCTCCCTGTGCCCCCCACAAACCCAGTCCCACCAGCAGCACTCCTGGGCTTCCTCCAGGGTCTGTCTCACCTTGTCTGTGCCTCACACTGCCAGGAATCTGGAGGACAAGAAGGTTTTAAAGCAAAGAGTGAGTTCAGAGGTGAAGCACAAGCAGCACAGATAAAATCAGTTACAACCCAGTTAAACATAGCCATCTGCCCTGGGTGTTTAGAGAACCGTATATTGCATGGTAGACCTCTAAGATCATCAAGTCCAACCCTTAACCTGTCACTGCTGGAACCCCCAAACCCTAACCCAGATCCTCCAGCACCAGATTCATGTGTCTCTTCAACATCCCCAGGGTGGTGACTCCGCCACCTCCCTGGGCAATGTCCTCACAGGGAGAACATTTCTCCTCACGTCCAACCTGACTCTCAGACTGAGAGCTGAAATGTTGAATGGAGACCCCCATGTCTCTCTGCTTGAAGACACTTTGTCATCATATCTTTGTGTACTAAAATGTTGACACATCCTTGGGCTCATTCCCTCTCATTTACCTGTTAGAGTGATTGTTAAAGAAAAGTAAGGCTAGCTTCTTAATATCCTTTGATTCTCTGTTAAAAGGCTCTTTATTTGGCACCTAAGAGGGAGGAACATTTAGATCCATTAGAGCACAGAGGGTTTGGGGGGATTATCTTGTCAAATATCAAAAATCCCCTTCTGGTCAGCAAAATCTCAAAGCTGAGACTGGAGCTTCCAGTTTAGCAGTATCCAAAGAGAGAGACACAACAGGAAAGGGTCAAAACTCCACACTGTGTTAGTTCTGAAGTTCCTGCAAACACATTACTGGGATGAAATCCTGTCCTTACCCCGTGCAGCCCCCAGAGCTCTTTTCCAGCACGGTGTGTGTGAGAGAAGCACTGATTGCTGGCACAGCTCACATGGCAGCAGAGAACAGCAGATCCTTACCCTGCACTGCAGCAAGGAACCTTCAGTGGGGTTAGCAACCCCATGGATTTCCAGCTGGGATGAGAGGAGAGCAGTGCTACATCCCTGATAAAAGTTTATTAAGCAGGCAGGATATTAGAAGTCAGAACTGATTCAGTCAGGGCATAAACAATCACTTTGTGTTAGTTATTCTTCTTTTTTCCTCCCCTCAGTCTTGTTTCCAAACACATCCCTATCAGTGCTCTCCTTTCTGATGACACTTGTTTTACACTTTCTTTTGTGAGTTTTCACCTTTACATTGGAGAGCACATGAAATACTCCTGGCTTTGTCTTGCTGCAACTCCCCCAAGCCAGACTGAACTCAGTGAGTCTGTGTTAGACCCTGAGAGGGAGCACCAATCTGCCTGGAGAGGGTAGACCTGGTCACACCACTACTGAAAGTCTTCAGATTCTAATACAGTAAACCAAAGGTGTGTGTTCTGTAGACTCAAATTACGTGGGGTTTTTTGCAGTAGAGACAAAGGGAACATTTATTCCCTTCTTCTTTGTACCTATTTTAAGGTCTAGAGCAGCAAGGGAGTAGCCTATAATTTAGGTAAACCCATTTCAGGGTCCTTGGGGGGCAATTCATATCTAAGTGGAAAGTGCATTTTTAACTATCCTAATCTAAGTGGAAGTATCTTCTAATGTCTTCCTTGCTCAATAACCCTCTGCTAGAAACGTAGACTCGATTCTCCTTATTACTTGTGGGAAATCAAGAGCATTGCTAACCCCTCAATGTGGTACTGCCATGGGAGAGAGGGATGTGCCATCGTAGCAGTTGCCATCTGAGCACTATTTAGAACTGCTAATTTGTCACAGAATTGGAGTGGGAATGAACACCTGGAGTGTGACTTGATAATGATGGAGCTCTGTTCCATTAATGAGCCTCCTGCCTTGGTGGAACTCATTTCCATACCTTCAGGAAGCTTGGGCAGGAACCACTCTGTCAGAGTGGAAACCATATATACATATATTTATGCTCTTTCAAGTTTTTATATATACATAAATACAGATTGCATACAGAGAAAGATATTTTACTGCTTCCAGACCACAGTGGGAAAACAGAGCACAAGAAGGGTTTGCTGCTCAGTGAAAAAGGGCAAAGCTGCTCCGTGAAAATAATTTTTAGCACATTCATAAGAGAAAAGTAAAGACACAATCAAGTTAAAGGTGAATTAACAAAGCCAAAGCAAAGCACAGAACATCCTGACAGGTCCCAGACAAGGCTTGGGGTGAACCAGGACATTGGTGTTGGTCATCTCCCAGGCCACGAGACCATCTCACCCAGCAGGTGAGAGCCTGGGGCACTGCAGCAGCTCTGCTGACTCCCACCAGCTTACACTGCTCAATTTCTGCTTTCCTGCAGCTGCTCCCGAAATATCCTCTTTCCTTGGCCCAGCTGACAGGTTGTTTAACTCCTGCTGACAGCTGTACTTGAAATCCCATGGGATTTTATTGTACTCTTCTACTTGAGGCCCCTCTCTGTCCACCTACACGAAGAGATTTGTTCTCTCAGGCTGCACAGATCTCCTTTCCCTGCGTGCTGCTTACAGCAAGACACCTCTCGGTGGTTTTGCATTGTGTCTTCTGGTTGCACTAGGAGAATCCATTGTTCCCAAGTATTATGGTAATCCCATTCCTATTCTCTTCCTAGGGGATTCCTCCCACTCGCCCCAGACAACTGAATTTCTTCATGGCAGTCAGTAAAAAGATTATTTCAGGCTGCTTCTCCAAGAAAATGGGTTTTGTTCTCCTCTGACTTGAGAGATCAAGGGATGCATCTTCTTTTCCTAAAGCTGCAGTCAGAATTTCTATGGAATAGTCAGGGTGCTGTGGCAAGGGAATGGAGCTTACCATGACAGGGGGAAGCAATAGAATTCAAACAACAAGCAGAACAAAAGGCTGAAGCATTTAGTGACACTCTGCAGAAGCTGCCACAGCCAGGTGGGGCTGGGGATGTGATGCAGAAACAAAACTCTGGCGACTCACTGTGTGGCTGAAGGACCTGGGAACATCCCGAGTCCTTTCACTGCAGCACTGAAACAAGGATTTGGGTTCTGCAGTTCAATTGCTGGGTGATATTGGTGATATTTTGCTACCTTCACATGCTTCCAGTTCTAGCTGGTGATTCTCCGTGTTCAGTGTACAGGTCTACCCTTGGCAGTACCCAGCTCCCCAGAGACTGTTCTGTTCTGCTCAGAGGTTAGTTTTAAAACCAGATACTTCCCAAAGCACCTCAAAATCACGGGATCAATTTTTTCTTCCTATTTCCTCCCCTCATGTGAATGTTATACGTGAATGAAGGAGATCAGAGCACACAGCCCGTGGGGTTTGGGCTTTGGGGGGATTTCTAGAGGGGAGAAGTCCTTCCTCCTCCTCACAACAGTTTCCAGCTCTTTTTATGACCTTTATCAGTGAACTGAGTCTGTAGTCCTGAGGAGACCAAGGCACTCTTGGATGTAAGAAGTGTTGCAACACAGAAATCATTGTGGCCTTTAGGTGAAAGGGGCTACAAGGGCTTGTGGCTTAGTGTCCTGGTCAACCCCTCTTCCAATTCTTCAGCTCTTTCTAAACATCCCTAGCAACTCAGTTCCTGTGTAGTTTTGATGCAGCCTGTCCTAAATTCATGACCCCAAAGCATTCTTCCTCCCTGGAATAGACCCTTAAGGTGCTTAAAAGGGCAGGTGACAACCAGCCCTACTCCTGCAAAGCAAAAAAATCAAACCTGCACCTTGAGAGTCCGAAATAAACTATAAAATCATGTTTTTCCACACCCCTAATAAATCAAAATCACTAAATGTCAACATCAATCATACTAATTAGACTGCTAGAGCACTAAGCGAATCAATAAAGGCATAAGAAAAGTGGGATGAATGCAGTTAATGAGCTCTTTGCAGCCTTTCTAGTAAGGGAAAGGCTGGAAAACCCAGAAGATGCATTTTGATGCATTTCTGTGTTGAGTTTTGTGCACTGATATGTATTCAATAACAAAGACCCAGTGAGAGACCTTTAGAGCTTGTCCTCTGAAACCAGCCTGCATTGATCAGGCCTTGGTAGAGAGGAGCTATTACTATGAGATGATGAGGACAGGTGAGTGTCTGTGGAGCATTTCTTGAAGCAGTTTCTATCACTTGGAAATAATGTAACAGATCTTGCTGCTGAGTGTGTGTTGGGTTGACCTTTGCTGGCCACCAGGTTCCCACCAAGCCTCTCTGTCTCTCCTCATCCATTGGCAGGACGGGAAGAAAATGCAATGATAAGTCCATGGGTCAAGATAGGAACAGAGAGAGATGACTTATCACAGGCTGAACAGGCTAATTCATTTCTGGGGAAAAGAATTTATTGCCAATTATTCGTCATAGAATATCAGAGAATCATATCCTGAGCTGGAAGGGACCCACAAAGATCATCAGGCTAACTCCTGCCCAGACACCCCAACACTGCACCCTGTGCTGAGAGCATTGGCCAAACACTCCTGAGCTCTGTCACCTTGGGGCTGTGACACTGCCCTGGGAGCTGTTCAGTGTGGAAACTGCTTCTTTTCACCAATTGTGAACAGATTGGTGAAAAAAATTTCAGAAGCAACTTGGGCAGGGCCACAGTGGGAAACCATCCCACTCAAGTCCTGTCTCTTGCTCTGCTTTGCCCATGGGCAGGGCAAAACTTGTTCCCCTATGCCTTCACTTCCCTAGTATAGTCTGAAAGTAATGCACATAAAGGACTTTGCTCCCGGAGACTATTTCTTCCCAAATGTTGCTGTGCAGTGCAGCAATCCCTAAACACTCTGCTCGTTCAGCCCAGCACAGTGTAACAGCTCCAGAGTTCCCATGCAGTGGAGGGAATGACATCTCTGAAATGAAGCCTAGTACATAATAGGCAATACTAAACCAGCTCACAATTACTGTAATTTCACATTTAACTCACTTTCAGCTCATTGGGAAAAAAAATCGAGAAGAAGCTACTTGTACCTTTCTACTTTTGTGTAGCTTCATTAGGAAATGTACAAACAGCCTTGTTATGTGAGACACAAAAACACTTCCCTAAGTGCCAGAGCAAGCTCATTACTCGGAGAATAAGAAAGAGCAATCACATTAGAGAGCTTTCTCCATAACAAAGGCAAAAATCACCTGTTCCTCAGAGTCTGAGATGAGTTGTGATTGGAGTTAAGTGAACTGATGCTGATGACTCACTTGGTGTGTGTGTAAAGGCATGTTAAAAAGTTTGTTTTGTCTGCACTGATCCTTTTATTCATCCGAGGAAACCTTTTTTTCAGAGAATTACAGGATGGTTTGGGTGGGTAGGGACCTTAAAGATCTGCTCTTTCCACCCCTGCCCTGGGCAGGGACACCTCCCCCAGCCCAGGCTGCTCCAAGCCCATCCAGCCTGGCCTGGAACACTCCCAGGGATGGAGCAGCCACAGCTGCTCTGGGCACCCTGTGCCAGAGCCTCAGCACCCTCGTAGGGAACAATCTCTTCCTAATGTCCAAGCTAACCCTACTCCCTGTCAGTAAAACCTTTCCCCCTTGTCCTGTCACTCCAGACCCTTGTAAAAATTCCTCTCTAGCCTTCTATTCCATCTGTGCACGTGGCATGGACATGCCAACTGGGCCACTCTAGAAATGCTGCACTTGGGATTCAGCCCAGATGGACCTTCGTGGCTGTTTCTCACACACCTGTGAGATATTCCCTTCATAGGCCCTAGACAGAGTATATGGTTAGCCAAGGAAGAGATAAATCTGGAGAACCTGAAGCACTGCTGACATCACAACTGTGTTGATAACTGAAACCCCTCAGTGGCTGTAAGCTCACTGACCTCACTGTGGCATTTCAGTACCTAGAGGAGGCTTGTAAAAAAACAGAGAGCAACTTTTTATAGGGGCAGAGACTCACTGGACAAGGGGGAACAATTTTACACTAACAAAGGGTAGACACAGATTAGATGTTAGGAAGAAATCGTTCCCTGTGAGGTGCTGAGGCTCTGG
>NW_008673110.1:61588-71903 GCF_000695815.1 Acanthisitta chloris
GGAGTGTTCCAGGCCAGGCTGGATGGGCTTGGAGCAGCCTGGGCTGGGGGGAGGTGACCCTGCCCAGGGCAGGGGTTGGAAGGATTTGATTTTTAAGGTCCCTTCCAACCCAAACTATTCCAGGAGTCTATAAACACTATTAAGTATCTTATTCATACTTTGTCACTCTTGAGTTCACTTCTGTCCAATCCTCATGGTAAAATGAGACCTGTTGTTCAGAGGAGATATTTAATGGCTATTAAACCCCCAGGTCAGGGCCACCGTGGCATGAGATCTGTTGATTTCAAACAGGATCTTTCGTTCCCTGACGTGTACCTTGGCAAAAGTGTACAGAAACACATAAGACCACAAGAAAAGCAAAAGCATCTCTGAATACTTTAGAAGATGGAGCTGTCCAAATCATCAATGATTCCAAAGCTTCTCAGGCAAAACACAAAACTTTGAAAGTCTCTGCTTGGATGGGTTTTGCATATTTTTCACATAGTGCTTAGGTGCTCCAAAAACCTTTTCCCAATATGGGATCTGCTAATTCAAAGCAAAACATTTCTGCTGTGACAACAGAAATTGAGATGAGTACAAACCTCACTAACAGTGTCTGAGGTTAGAGTCATCCATCACTACAAGCTGTTGTGACTTCTCTTACTTGTGACATAGTTTATAATAAGGTGAAAATAATAAGTATCAAGCAGAGGGAAATGCAGGCTGAGACAACAGCTCTGTCTCCAGTATCCAGTGTAATTAGGTTTGCTATGTGCTAACCACAGAAATGAAACTAGTAATAAAATAAGGATGTTATTTTCCATGACATAATGAGCAACCTGCATACTTTAATAAGCTCTATCTTAATGAGTTCAGAAGCAATGAAATCTTTTACTAGTATTAGGAATATAGCAGAATTATATTTACCTCAGGTGTATTTCTCCTCCGGTGCTAATTAGAGAAGTAAAAGGAAAACTCAGGGAAAATGCTTAGGCTTATTTATCTCTCTCAGAAACAAAAGTCGTGGCATATTCATTCTGGAGAAAATGGTAGAAAACTTACTCCAGAGATGTGACAGACACACATTGTTGTTTGTATTCTGAATGAAAGATTGATTAATGAGATGCAATATAATTAATGAGCTCTGATATAATTAGTGAGATGCAGATAAGTGCTCGGGGCAGGTCCCCTCTGTACAGCCCAGCCAGGGTAGAGCAGCACTGCACATCAAAAAATCAATCCATCCATCCACAGGTTTCTGTTCCCAGAGAACTGCTCAAGTGTCATTTGAGAATTGTGTCTTCAGAAACTGCATCTTTGTTTTAGTTTGCTTTTTCCACGAGGGTGGAGAAACCCCTTTTTCCTCAGAGCTCCCTGCTGCAAGCCAGGCGAGGGGTGGGATGAGGATTAGAGTTTTCCTCCAGCCTTGATGATTCTGTGATAAAAGCTCACTAATTACCTGATGAGAAACTAGTGCATCCTTTCACCACTGCTTACAGCCTGTCCAGCTCTTCTGCCCAGAGCAGCTGTGGCTGCTCCATCCCTGGAGTGTTCCAGGCCAGGCTGGATGGGCTTGGAGCAGCCTGGGCTGGGGGAGGTGTCCCTGCCCAGGGCAGGGGGGAATGGGATGAGCTTTAAGGTCCTTCCCACCCAAACCATTCTGTGATCTGCAGACCCATGGTGCTAGCTCTTGCACTCTCCACGTTCGACAGATTGTTAGAATTCCTTTGTCTTAACTGATTAAAAAAACAACAACAACAACAAAAAATCAGGAATTTTCAGTCCTTGGGAAGAAGGGATAGAGGTGATCTAACCATTTAAGCACTTGAAGAGAAAAATCCCAATTTATCTTGGTGCTGGCAGTGCCCAAATCCTGAGCTGCTGTACATCAGCAATAATGCTAGGGAGCAGGTGAAGGTTTGACCCTAAGTATTTCAGTTCTCCAATTGCATCTTTAATAATGCTTAAGACTTTTTGCAATGTTTGACAGTGTTGGGGTTGGATGTTCAAAATGTTTAGGAGTAAACAAGTTTCCACTTGCCATGCAAACACAACTGGGTAATATTTTCCCCTTTAAAAGTGCCTCAATGAGATCTAATGATTTTTCCTGAGAACTCCTTCACTTTCTGCTGTTCAATTTGCTCAGAGTAAGATTCACACCCAGTGATTCCCAGTCGTGTTCTGGCTTGCTGTTCTCAGAGACTCCTGTTCCTGACAGCTGCACTAAAATGAGTTACCACTTCACAATAAAGTGAAGTGCAAACCTCTTCTCCATCTCGGGGAGAGAAAACTTGGGATCCAGAGCTGAGCCGTGCTCAACAAAGCTCACACAGACCGAGGGAAATCAGCCGTGCTATCTGCATTTTGATGGTGCTCTCTCGTTCTTGCCAGAATAAGGAGACAGGCAGCGTGTTCACCTTGAAGCCTGGTGCATTTTCCTCTCACACTTTGGTGCCTCCCAGCAAGTACACAGGTATTTGACCTTATCGTGCTCAGGTGCTCCATTACTCCAGACACAGCCTATGATGAGCAGTTTTCCATGATCTGGAGTCTGCTTTGGCTTTTGCTACAGGAATCAGTTATAGGGCTAAAATATTTCTCCCGAGAAGTGTCATGTTGGCAGCTCATTTATCCTCTGTCTGCTCCTCTTTCCAAGAGCATCTATGAATGTATTCATAAGCAATATTTTACCCTGAAAGTGCTTGAAAAGAATGCAGAACAGAGCACCCTGTTTTCCAGGCAGCTGAAATGGGTTTACTCATTTGTTCATGCTCCCCAGCAGTTGTACATGCAGTTTCACCATGAGACTCTTGGCCATGGTCTTGTCACCGAGTGCATTAGAGAAAAACAACAACAGTCCTTAATTGTGCTCTAATTTGCACCTGGCCAGAGGTAGCTGCACGGGACTGAGGTAGGCACCATCACACATCAGCTCTTCTATCACGTGGTGCAGAGGATGGAGACTTTTTTTGGGGGAGGAGGGAAGAGAGATACTGATGGTTTTAATTTAGGGAGATACAAGTCTGTTCTTTGATCATTCTCTAAAGAGTGTTGCTGAGAGAAATTGGTTTTTCCAGGTGCTTTTTCTCATTTTTCCTTCTTTCAGAACTCCTTTTATATTAGCTGCAGAGAACTTGCTTATTTAAGGGTCATACACTGTGGGTACAGCTGAAAGAATTCCCTGTAATAAAAGATGAGAGCCCCTCTGGACTTCATTTAAAGTTTGCTGCTCAAGAGCCTGGAAACTTGCTGTGTCTTTGCTCTTTCCTCAAGTATTCCCAAAAGCTCCAGTCTCAGTAGATCACACGGAGCTCGAAATGATATGTCTGTTGCCTACAAACCTTGGAGCAGAGAGGAGGGAAATTGAGGTCTCGACCCACGAGTCTCAGTCTGCATGGAAAAGGCCACTCACCAAATGCCATCTATATTAGAATCTCTCCTGCTTATTTCAGTTTGTTGGTAAATTACATGTTCAGTAACTGTTGTCCTTGAAGTCTCTCCAAGACTTACTGAACCTGAGTGTTAACCTTTCGCCAGCCTGAAAATCGACCGTTTATTTCTGCTCTTTGTTTCCTGCCTCTTTTAGCTGGTTTCTAATCCATGGCAGACCTTTCCCTCTCACCTCAGGACTGCTTAGTTCTCATAACAGCCTTCTGTGAAGGACTTTGCTGTTTCCCTTGGAAACTCCAGACAAATTACACCTCCCCTTTGCCTGCTCCTTTGCAGACACTCAGGATTGGCAGTGAGGTGCCAACCAGTGGCAGCGACCAGTTCTCAGTCAGCACAGCCAACCCAGCAGCAATCCTTCATGGGTGACATGAAACCATGGAAACAGAGTCAGAAAGGTTGGGAAAGTCCAACCTGTGACCCAATTCCTCCATGCCCACTAAACCACAGCATGAAGTGTCACGTTTGCTTGTTGTTTGAACACTTCCAGGGCTGGTGGCTCCACCACTGCCCTGGGCAGACTGTGCTGATGCTTAACCTACTCCTTCAGTGGAGAAATTTTCCAACCTGAACCTCCCCTGGTGCAACTTGAGGCTGTTTCCCCAGGAGGCAGCAGAACTTGGAGAGAAAAAGGTATAAAGGAGAGGCCAGATTTGATCTGTTGAATGGCCTTTCCTCCTGGTAAAATAAAAACTTGCGTTTTGGATCAGATATATTTTTTTTTCTGAGAAAATAAGAAGTTAGGGTGTTTCTTTGAATCCATACCCAGCTCAGGTTTCTTCTGTTTGATTATGTTATCAAGCACAGTGAAGACTCCAGACACTAACAGGATACAGCAGGAGCTCTCTAAGCTTGATAGTGGAATGTATTGGTGGACAAGAGACATGACAGTTAGGTCAAACTAGTTAAAATCATGGGGTCAAACACTTCTGAAAGTTTTCCAGTAGAGAATAAAAAGAGAATTGTAAATGCTCTTCACCAAACCAGTGCTGTAGAGGAAGAGAAGTTAAAAAAAATTCCCACAACAGAATTAAAAGCACACAAAGAATGGAAAAAACTTGGATATCTCATTCTGTGTGTTATGAATCTGCCCACAAAATAGCAAGAACAAGGAGTCCTGAAATATTTCCTGTGCTTATCAGTGGCATTGCTCAGCTGCTGCCCAGGGCTCCAGAATTCTGGAAGGAGACCATCCAGGCATGAGCAACAGCTTAGTACTGTAGCATGTTGAGGGGTTGGAATGGAGCTCAGATGTTGCTGATTTTCCTCCTGAATTCTTGAGCTCTACCAGCTTTGCCCATCTCAGCTCTGTGACCTCTGGCTGCAGTTTCACCTCTCTCCTCTTCCTGCAGACTTTTCCTAGCTCAGGCTCCCAGCTCAGCAGTTTCCTCAGAGGCCTGAGCCAAGGTTAAGTGCCAGAGCAGAGCTTTGTGTCCTTGTCCTTGTGTCCCTCCTGCGCAGAGGAAGTTTTGGCAGAACTTAGCAGTGAGTCACAGTTTTCCTTCAGCCAGAGGGAGAGTAAGAAATGCCCCAGGGAAGGGTGGACAGGAGCCACACTGCTGCAGGTGTCAGCACATAAATCACAGAAACTGCTCTAAAGGAGCCCAAGGAACTGTATTGTAACTGTAATGGTAAATGACTGAGAAAGTCAAACCCGATGCTAAATACATGCACATGTTTATTGAATGTTATCTAGAAATATCTTCCCCCAGATGATATTTTAATACAAGCAGCTTAACCCTATGGTATCATTACCCAGAGCCAAACTCTTTGCTCATATAAGCACACTGATTTTGAAGGTTCTAAGTGGGAAAAAACCTAAACAAACATTGAATATTGTACTGTTCAGCTCTGCTGTGAACAAATAGAAATAAATGCACAATTATGAGCCTTTTCAGAAGTGTTGGAATGACAATCTAGTAATTTTCAAAGTGAGAAATAGCTCCTGATACTTGGGCTGCAAGGTCAGACCTTCCTCATTTTTTAGGGAAGCAGAGTCTCTGCCATGCATGTGCATATTAATATTACCCCTTAATGACAACAAGTTCTAGTGACAATCAACAAGACACAACCTCAGTGACATAATTTTTCTTAACCCTTTCCTAAGGTTTTCTTGAATTGCTAAAGGTGTGTTTGCTTTGGTTTTGTTTTCACTGTGTTCATGCTCAACAGCATCATACAACTTGGTGAGACCCTGTCCCAGGGTGCCCAGGGAGGCTGTGGCTGCCCCAACCCTGGCAGTGTTCACAGCCAGGTTGGATGAGCCTTGAGCAACCTGCTCTGCTGGGAGGTGTCCCTGCCCAGGGCAGGGGCTGGATCTGGGTGATCTGTAAGGTCCATTCCAACCCTGAAATTCTATGATTCTGTGATTCTCCATCTTCAGCAAAGCTTCCCCAGCTGCCACCCCAAGCAGTGTGCAGGAAAACGTTGCCCTTCCCTCCCTCCTCTGTGCTGGAAGAGCAGAGGGAACAGAAAGCTGTGGCATATGTGCCTCTCTGTAGGCCAGAGAAACTGTCGTGTTAAATGAATTTACAAGATGGACATGGAAGTTGCTCATTTTTCAATCAGAGATTTGAAGACATCATTGCACTTAGCTCACTGGGGAGGGGAAAAGCAATTGTTAGTGCTTTGAGATTCCACATGAATTCATTTTGGTTTTGTTTTTATGGCCCTCTGCAAAATAACTCAAAGGGAGCAGGGAGAGAGGGGTTTACTTTTATGGTTCTTCTGTAGATGTAAAGTGACACGAATGGTAAGTGGCAGAGCTGTGATTAGAATGAGGAGCACTGGAGACAGGGTCATCATAAAGTATTTATAACAGCAAGCTGTAGATTTTCCCTGTCAGAGGAGAATGGATGGGGAAGCAGTAAAGCTGAATTAAGTTAAAAATATGAAATGTCAGTAGCTGTTGAGAATCTTTGATGCTGCTTGAATAAACAAAAGGGAGGACAAAAGTGTCGGAGAGGAAAATATGCCTTTCCAGTGACTGGTGAATCCATTCTGAGATAAAAGTTGCATGTTTTAACCTCTGTTTTCCTGAGGCTTCAGGGAATCACCTTCTGAGCTTGAGCTCACCCAGGCTGAGTCAGTGCATCCCAAGGCACTAATTCAGGGAGAAAAGGGAACGCAAACTTTAAAAGCCACGTGAGATATTTTTGTGTATTGCAAAATTAGAGGAGATGAAGACTCCAATCCAAGTGTTTGGAGCACTGGAGCAAAGAGTCCTGCCAGGCAATATTTTCCCAGGTCACTGCTAGGCAGCTCTGCTGTGATTCCAAGTCAATAAGCTGCACCAAGCTGCAGTTCCGAGTGCATCCCACACACTTTGTGTTGTGAGATTGGAGCTGCAGCACATCTGCAGTGGCTCAGATAATTGAGGCCTTAATTAATGTCTTACCCATTTTTTAGAGCTGTGACTGGGAGCCACGTGGACTTTGTTGTTTATCACATACTCTCCGTATTCTTTGGAAGATTTTCTGTGGAAAATAGCTTTAATTTTCAGGAGAAGTGTTTTGTATAACCAAACTTGTGTTGCTGAAAGGAGTGACATTCCCTTTCCATAGCAGTGACATAAAGGTTTTCCTGATTCCCCTCTATCCACTTCCCTGAAATTGCAAGGGCACAGCAATAGGTTCAAACCAGCATAGAGTACCTGGGAGAACACAGAAATCACCACTTTAATTTCCTTGAGAGAACTTTTTGAACAGCTCCACCCTCAAGGCAAACCCATTGCTAGGGAGACAGAGCAGCTCTGCTGGGAGGAAAGGCTCAGAGAGTTGGGATTGTTCAGCCTGGAGAAGAGAAGCTTTGGGGTGACCTAACTGTGGCTACCAGGACCTGAAGGAGCTACAAGATAGATGGAGAGACACTATATTTGCAAGGGCCTGGAGTGAGAGGATAAGGGGGAATGGATTCACACTGACTGAGAGCAGGGTTAGATTGGATATTGGGCAGGAATTGCTCCCTGTGAGGTGCTGAGGCTCTGGCACAGGGTGCCCAGAGCAGCTGTGGCTGCTCCATCCCTGGAGTGTTCCAGGCCAGGCTGGATGGGCTTGGAGCAGCCTGGGCTGGGGGAGGTGTCCCTGCCTGGACAGGGTGGGATGGGATGAACTTTAGGGTCCCTTTCAGCCTAAACAATTCTGTGGTTCTATGATTCCATCTACCACAGTTGAGGGGAAACACAGATGATGAAAACTACTTCCAACCTTTGAGCTTTCTGTTGGAGACATTCAGCAATGAGCTCTAGAGTTTCCTCCGAAGGGGATTAGCAGAGGCTCTGGCATTACACTGTGAATACACTCTGGGTTTAACTGCTATTATTTCATTATACTACCAGGTATTAGGTAATCTGTTTAGTTGGAAAATGTGTGTGCTGTGGACAAAGTAAGTACTTTAACAGCAGTAAATTCCTTAATAAGGGCAAAATTGCAATGAAATTAATTACACCCTGATCTTGTCAGGGATTTCTGCCCGTATTCCCTGAAATACTTTAACCATGTCTCCTGACTTAATTTTCCTGGAAAAAAAAATTAGTAATTTGAAAGAGAGAGTGTGGTGGCCAAGCAGAGAAAATGCTGCAGGACAGCGTGGAACACTTAGCTTTTTCTTGATCAGTGACAGTACTAAGAACAATTTCATCCCTAGTTTTGTCCTCCTGGGCTGTTCACCTCTTAGATCCATTCCCTACTCTCTTGGCAATTTGCACTGCAAACACTTTGGGGCTGGGAGGACCTGTTTGTGCTGTGGAATTCACCCAAGGTTTAGCACTCACTACTGAGTTTTGTCTTGACCTCTGAGTCAAAGCAGAGACCCTGTTATTAAGAATGTTCTGAACCTTGTTTCATCAAATTTCCTTTGCCAAAAGTCTCACTCAGAAGTGCTTTACTTTGACTTCCATTTATTTTTTGCTGCTGAATGCATGTTACTGGCAGACTTACTGTGGTGAAACTGGGATTTTGCTGTTTGTTGCTGCCAATATGAGGCTATAAGCATTCAGCAACCTTAGAGGTAATGGATTATTATCACCCATCACAGCAGCAGAGCCAGTGTGTAAGAAATTGGGGAAAAATTTCCAATGGAATTCAGAGATCTTTTCTTGGAGCCCAGAGAATCATTACGGTTGGAAAAGATCTCCACGGTCATGGAATCCAACCTGTGATTGATCACCACCTTGTCAGCTAGAGCAGAGCACTGAGTGCCATGTCCAGTTATTCCTTGCACACCTCTGGGGTGGTGACTCCTCCACCTCCCTGGGCAGCACATTCCAATGTCTGAGAGCCCTTTCTGGGGAGAAATTGCTCCTGATGTCCAACCTGAGCCTCCCCTGGCACAGCCTGAGGCCATTGCCTCTCTCCCTGGGGGCAGAGCCTGACCCCACCTGGCTGCTCCTCCTGGCAGGGAGTTGGAGAGAGGGAGCAGTTCTCCCTGAGCCTCCTTTTCTCCAGGCTGAGCCCCCACAGCTCCTCAGCCTCTCCTGCTGCTCCAGCCCCTTCCCAGCTCCTCTGGTCACACTCCAGCATCCCCAAACACTGAGTCTCCTGACTGGTTTGCTTGGTTCAGTCACACATCCTCAAATTAATAATATTAAATAAACTAAATTGAAGCAGCATTGAGATTAATCTAGAGAAATCAGTGCTGATATGGTTGGAATTTGCATGTTTTGTTTGCTTTGTTTTTTCAACATTGCAGTGAAATCCTAATAGAGTTTGCCCTTCAAAAGGGCAAATCCAGACTAACACTGTTAATGATAGCACAGAGTTAGGATTCAAAGAAGTCCCTTCATTTTTTGCTTGTTTATTGCTACTTAGTGTTTTAATGAGAGATAATTGTGTTATTATTAATACAGACTCTAGTAATTGTCAGTTATAATGAACATTTTCACGTGTTTGCAAGTTTTCTGTAAGTGGCAGCACATAGTGCTAAAAAAAAAAAGAACCTACTGATATTCTTTTGCTGCTGGTTGTTTTCTAGCTAAAGAGATTTTTCTTTTAAAAACATAACCCAGGAAAAGACAAAAATTCAGGAATATTCTGGAAAAGAAATCTGCATTTTTATGTAAATGTAGTTATTTCATTACACATTTCCAAAGGCAGTAAAAACCTATAGCCCCTATAAATCACAAGCTCCTAATGGCTTGGAAAAATGCTGTTGTTCCTTTCAACAGAGAGGTAGAAATGTATTTGACATAGAGATGTAAGATTTATCATAACCTTTCAGAATTAATTTGGTTTGTTCAGTAATCATATTAATGGGCTATTGGGACCAACAGCCACAGTGCAAACACCTAAATGCTGAGTGAAGAGCCAACAAATGGAGCTGCAGTTGGAGCAGTGTGTCTTCAACAAGTTATTGACACAAAACATCTTTTCTCCTTTGTGCTCTGAACTGCATGGACAGATACTTCCCTGAAAGAAACTTTGGTTACTGTGCTGGCAGAAAGTCTTGGAGGCTTCTCTCTCCTCTCCCCTCTTCCCTTCATTGCCACAGGTTGAAATACTAGTGGAGCAGCATTTTCAGAGGAGCTCTCAGGCAAAGAAGACTTTTTTGGGGGGAGAAAAAAGGTCTGCAGAGAGTCCACAAGAACATCCTTGTGAGGTTGGGAGTAAGGAATCTGTTCCTCTTACCACAGGGTGAGGTGACAGTGTCACTGCCTCCAAAACAGCTTGGCCAGGATTGTGAGGGCAATAGGAAACTCCTGAATTAACAAAAAATTATAGCACGTGTAGCTTAATATTGGTTCATACTCTGCATCCTGCAGATCATTTCTGTTGGAACTACCTACCAGGGGTTGCACTGGATTTTCCCTCTCTGAAAAACTGATGGGTCTTTTATTTCCTTCTCTACCTTAAGGAAAACCCAGCAGTTTGTGTTTTTGGGGGGTGTCAGCAGG
>NW_008673110.1:71923-87082 GCF_000695815.1 Acanthisitta chloris
TGGGTGTGCAGATCAGATCTCAGGGAGGATCCTTAGGATCACAGCAATGTGTCCAAGACCATGAAAAGTGATCCTGATGCACCCTGTAAAATTCTCTCCGCAAAATGAGATGCACTCTGTAAAATTAGAAGGTTTCACCTTCTCAGATAAAGCTGTAGAAACAGGACTTTGGTTCTTGCTGTGACTCCTGCAAAGAGAAAAGATAAATTACTTTGCCTTACGTGATGACAAGTTTGTCACCAACACAAACCTGGGTTGTTTTTTCCCTCTCTCTCTGACATGTACATGTGATGACAAGTTTGTCACTAACACAAACCTGGGTTGTTTTTTTCCCTCTCTCTCTGACATGTACAATTATGAAATCAGTTGAGTATGTCTGGGGGAAAAATAGACCAGCAAAGGGCAAGTGACTAAATAAAAATACAAAGTGTAAAACCAAATTCAGCCGACAAGATTAGTAAAAAAGGAATTATGGTTAACATTGAGCCATGTGAAGTTAGAGTATTTCAAAGCTCAGACCGAAAAAGCGAGAGAAATACTTTCTTTTTTTTTTATTTTTACCTTATATACTTGAAAATAGTTCAAGAGCTTTTGCTCTATGTACAGAATCACAGAAAGGTTTGAGTTGGATCATCTTATGGTGACTGATAGGCCATGTAGGTCCAACCTCCATGTTTGGAGGTGTATGTTTTGCTTCTACTAAACTTGCCCAAAGAAGGACCTATATGACACTTTTTTCATACAATTTTGTCTTCTATTTGCTTTTCTTGTGGTTTATTTTTTGGGGGGAAGGGGTAAAACCAACACCAATTTGTAAGCATTTTTATGTGGGATGGATATTTGAAGGAAGAGTGTTGACACACAACTTTTATTAAAGCCTTTTCTTTGTACTTACACCTTTGCCAAGAAAAGAAATGTCCTTATTAGTCATTTGTGAAGTGAAACTAGTGTAGAAACTCATATCCCTCATGATCTGGTTTAGTGGCCATGGGGGTATTTGGTTAAAGATTCGACTTGATGATCTTGGAGGTGTTTTGAACATTAATGGTTCCTTAATTCTGTGATCCACACTGGGTACAGCAAACTCTGACGTGTTGTATCAGGCCACAAACCTCTCACCTTCTGACAGAAAGAAGCCAATTCAAACCACAGAACCATCACCTTTTGCAGTAAACTCAGATGGGACAGTGACAAGTACAAACTGCAAAGAAATGGAGGTTGTTGTATGAGATAAATGATACATTTTTCACTTGCTTCTATCACTGACTGTGTTTGGGACAGGAGTTCCAGCTCTAAGTTCTCCAGCATCCTACAGGTTCCTGTACTGAGTTCCTCAGCCAAAGTTCCTTCTGCTTTGGACAGAGATTTGCTTTTCGTTTTTATACACTCCTTTTGCCCAGTGGGGAGTTTCAGAGAAAAGCATTTAAAGCTCTCTAGCCCCTGCCCTGCCTGAAAACTCGTTTGCCCTCACCAACCCCATCCCCAGCAGTGCCAGGGCCGTGTTGGATCTGTTGGGGTAGGAGGTTATTGCTGATGAGGAGTCAGGCCTGGAAGGAAATGTAGCTCCTACTGGAAATATTTCTTTGCTGCTTTGTTCTGATATATGATCTGATTTCAAAAAGGCTTTTGTTGCAGCACTTAATTTGCATTAATGACATACTCAAATTTAGAAAGTGTATTTGGGCTTGTAGCAATTTGTGGAGGAAGTGATGTGTTTTAATTATTGTTTGAGGCTTATCGTGTGCTCTGGGTGAGATTTCTCAGACTGTCCATGCCCTGGAAAGGGGAGGAAGATCCCAGTTTGGGCTTGTGTGAGCTGCTGGGGGTGGAGTGGGCAGCACTGGGGGAACTGGGGGCACTGTGTGCTCTGCCCTGCCCACAGGGCTGGGGCAGCACAGTAGGCACAGGGAAGGCAGGAAGGACAATTTTCTGCTGCTGGAAAGGGCAAAGTGCAGTTTAACACAGCTCAGAAAGCCCCAGGAAGAATCCTGGGCTGGGGATGTGTCTGAGAATCGGAACCCCGAGAGAAACATCAGGGGGGTAATGAGAAACCACATTTTTTTTACTCTCTTCTCATCAATACCTCTGGATCTTCCCTGTTGTATAAACAAGTGTATTTTCATTTTTGTTCTACTGCAGCATGATTTTTTAAATTCCAGAATTTTTTGTGTCATGGAGGGAATTGAATGAAAAGAAAGCTACAGACAGGTGGATATTCCTTGACAGGGTGGCAGAAATGAGGGTCCTGTCAGCCATGTATTGACTGCAGAAAGTGAGAAAACAAACTAACTAAAACTCTGTTTTATTTTTCTGACTTCGAATCACAGAATCTCCCAAGCTGGAAGGACCCACAAGGACCATCAGTGCAACCCCTGCCCAGGACACCCCAACAATCACCCTGTGCTGAGAGCATTGGCCAAACACTCCTGAGCTCTGTCACCTTGGGGCTGTGACACTGCCCTGGGAGCTGTTCAGTGCCCAAACACCTCTGGGGGAAGAACCTTGTCCTGATCTCCAACCTAACCCTGTTCAGTGCCCAAACACCTCTGGGGGAAGAACCTTGTCCTGATCTCCAACCTAACCCTGTTCAGTGCCCAAACACCTCTGGGGGAAGAACCTTGTCCTGATCTCCAACCTAACCCTGTTCAGTGCCCAAACACCTCTGGGGGAAGAACCTTTCCCTGATCTCCAGCCTAACCCTCCCTGACACAGCTCCAGCTGTTCCCTGGGTCCAGCAGTTTGACTCTTGAGGATAATTATGCAGTGGGTTATATAATTAAGAAGTCCAAATACGAGTGTTGATGAAATAGCAAAACTAACTTCCCAAGAAACAGACACACAACGATTTTGGCCATGAAGCTGCTCACAGAGCTGAGGTGATAAACACAATAAGCAGAGACATATCCAGAGACTAAATTAATGACAAGGAACTGGGTCAGGAGGATCTCCTCAACTAGAGTTTATTACTATTTACTCTCAGCAAAACCGAAGAGGGTTATTTTTTTTTAAACTTTTACAGGTAGGTCATTAATGGAATTATTTTCCCAGGTGGAGACTGCTGTGAGCAGTATCAATAACTAAGCATCCAGGATCCAATATAAGTTTTATGTTGCCCAGCAGCACCTCTGACAGATGAGGTGACTCATCCCTCTGCTCAGCACTGAGACTGGAGGAACTCAAGTGTCCTCAAGGTATCATAGAAATTTATAAAGGATGCACTTATGAAATAGCTTGGCTGGTTATTGAGTTGTCACAGTGGTGCTTATTATTATGGGATGTGTCTGTAGGGCCTGGTAAAAACCCAGTGAGTCTGGATTCACTTTCTGGGAAGAGGAGTGTTGGATGAAGCTTGGCCAGATGAAGTAACCTCTCTGGTCCTTGCAGCAGGCTCTGCAGGCTGGGTCTGTCCTCACTGAGTCTCCTCCTTGGGCAGTGACTAACTGGGCTTAGAAAGATCCAAAGCTATTGAAGAGCATCCAAAGGAGGGACAAGAAGATGGTAAAGATAAGATGGTCTAGAGGGCCCATAGGAGGAGTATCTGAGATCACTTGGCTTATTCAGCCTGGAGAAAAGGAGTCTGAGGTCAGACCTCACCACAGTCTGCAGCTCCTCACAGGGGCAGTGCAGGGACAGAACTGAGCTCTGCTCTCTGGGACAGGGACAGGACCCAGGGAACAGCTGGAGCTGTGTCAGGGAGGGTTAGTCTGGAGATTAGGGACGGCTTCTTCCCCCAGAGGTGTTTGGGCACTGACCAGGGTTAGGTTGGAGATCAGGACAAGGTTCTTCCCCCAGAGGTGTTTGGGCACTGACCAGGGTTAGGTTGGAGATCAGGACAAGGTTCTTCCCCCAGAGGTGTTTGGGCACTGAACAGCTCCCAGGGCAGTGTCACAGCCCCAAGGTGACAGAGCTCAGGAGTGTTTGGCCAATGCTCTCAGGGTGCAGTGTTGGGGTGTCTGGGCAGGGACAGGGGTTAAACTGATGATCCTTGTGAGTCCTTCCAGCCCAGGAGATTCTGTGACTCTGATTCTGTGTTCATTCTAGTGAGTCACCATGTTCTACTTCCCCCAATTTGCTGGATTCATTCACTGGATTTGGAGGAAATACTGTTTAGACAATACTGATTTGAAATGTGAGGTGTCTCCAAAATTAACTTGTGCCTTTGGCGTTTTTGTTTTCCTCTTGTAAACTTCAATAGCTGCATAGTTCACCCTTTTCTCTGACACACAGAATATGTTAGCAAGGAAAGATCCTTAATCCTCACATCAGCAGAGCAGATCTTTCCCCGTTCTTTGTTTGGAAATACAAGTTGTGAGTTTTGTGACATCACTGTGCTGAGCACAGGAGATCAGGGTGTGATGAGGCAACACACACATTATCCCAGAAACTTCAGGAGCTGCAGAGGCTGCATGGAAAAACACAACCATGAGAGAGAGGGGAAGAATTCTCAAGTGGTATTGCCTTTATGCTCTGCAGATAACAAAGCAAAGTTCTATATTCAACACAGCAAATGCTGATTAAAATATCTTATTTAAATTTTAAATGAAATTGCGTGCAAATATTATGTCTGGTATTGGAATTTTATGAGGACTGAGGGAATTGGAGTATGCAGAGGTGAGTTTTGACTAGTGAGTTTATTTAGAAAAATGAGTATTTATAAGCACTGAATGAATAATCCCAGTTGAGCCATCATTGCAATCTCCTGTTTGCTCACAGCATGGAAGAGCTGGAGAAAGAAATGCAGAATATTTTGGTGAGGAGGTCACAGTGAGAGGGAGTAGCTCCAATAAATGATTTGATTCTCTTATCTGTGAAGTAATACACTAAATGAAATCCTAAAATCTATTCCTTTATATGGGTGTGTAGTTAAACTCTTAGAGTCTTCGTAAAATAATCTTCAAGTATTGAAACAAGGAATTATGAAAATGAAAGAGGAAAAGTATGTTTTCAGTTTGTGCCACCACTGCAATGAGCACGTGGTAAATTGAGTCTAGTTTATTTAATCTCAGGCTTAAACCTGTCAGTGAGAACATTTCCTTGCTTTCCAGCTTAGGATGTAACACAAATTTCAGCAACTTTATTTCCGTGGGTTTGTTGTTTTTTTCCCATTGCAGAAGTGTTACTAGAGCCAGAGAAACACAAGTGCCAGTGGTGACTGAGGGGTTGGGTGGGGGTTGAGCCCAGGCAGCAGCTTCTCCCCACTCTGGGGGTGGCAGAGCCTGGGACAGGCTGAGCACGGAGCTGCAGAGACCCAGACCTGCCTGGGTGTCACCTGTGCCAGTCTGGGTTAGTGCTGGGGGGAATGTGTTGTGTGCCCAGCACAAGAGCACAAAAACCTCTTCCCCACTCTGTTCTGTGCACCACCTCATGGATTTTCTGCCTGGCAAGCAGTGCCAGCAATTCCCTGAGGAACCTGATGCTGTTGCTAATGCAGGACCTCGAGGTCTAGAATTGTTCCAAATCCAAATTTGTTTGCAGTTACAGGGGAAAGGCCATTTGGCACAACAAGGATGCACTTTAGGGTTTATGAATCTCAGCCTCCTCCCTGTGTCTTCCCTGCATCCTTCAATGAATCCCCCTGCAAAGAACAGGTTGTCTTGAGCTCGTTTGTTGGTTTGCTGTAAATGGAGCCACTCTGCATGTATGAAGTGGAGAGAGGCAGTGTGAACACTCTGGAGTGCTGTGCTGCTTTGGCCTGGAGAGCTGTTCTTTTAGTGGGAGTCGTGTGAGCCCCATGAATCTGTAGCCTGGAGAGCTGTTCTTTTACAGGGAGTCGTGTGAGCCCCATGAATCTGTGACTGAGCAGGGCTCAGATGAGACCTCCCGAGCAAACACGTGTCTTTATCTCCTGGTCTAGGAGACATTCCTTTTTTTGTTATGTTTTTTTTTCATGCAAAGATTGCACTTCATCCCAGCTGAAATCTTCTCCATCTACAACATGAGAACCCTTAGTTACAAGCTTATTAATTGATTATCTCACTAATTAGAGGCTGATTGCTGTTGTAAGGCTTCAAATTAATTTTAAACTGCTTGAATTATAAAAAAAAATACACACACACAGATTGCATCAATTGCAATTCGGAATACAAATATAATAGCGAGAGATATGAATGACAATTAGCAGTTTAATTAGCCTTTGAGCACAGAAAGGAGTGGAGGTGCACCACACTGTGCCTCCACTGTTGGGTTTGGTGTTTGGGTTTGGGTCTGAGTCGCTGGGGATAACTGGGCCCACGTCAGGACAGTGGGCACAGTGGGTTTGCCTTGTCTCCAGATCAGTTGGCTGCACTGAGCTGAATGCCTGTGTGTGCAGAATCCTGATGCACACTTGTTAATTATTCCTGGCTTTGGCCTTGTGAGCAAACCAGAGCTTTCCTCTTAAAATGCTTTCTCTAAAGGCAAAGCTCACAATGGCCTGACTGCAGCAGTGCTGCTCCCTAAAGAAATTAAAACAGAGCAATTGACTCAGCTCCTGAAATACATTCTTATTTAAATTTTGGAAGTGGGTTTTTCTCTCCCACGAGCACACAGGAGCTGTTGGGATGAGCTGTGGTAGTACAGGGCCTCAGACAGTGAAGTTTGCCTGTGTGTCCTCAAACATATATGTAGAAATATGTAGTGAAAAGAATTCCTAATTGGTAGGTGACAGAGTTTCCTCCAAAGAATCATCCTTGAGGGTTGGAGGAAGGACTAGCTGTTACATCTTGGAGGGCACAAAGTCCATGTTCATAGACTCAGAGAGTGGTTTGGGTGGGAAGAGACCTTCCAGCTCATCCCATCCCACCCTGCCCTGGGCAGGGACACCTCCCCCAGCCCAGGCTGCTCCAAGCCCATCCAGCCTGGCCTGGAACACTCCAGGGATGGAGCAGCCACAGCTGCTCTGGGCACCCTGTGCCAGAGCCTCAGCACCTCACAGGGAGCAATTCCTGCCCAATATCCAATCTAAACCTCCTCTCTGTCAGTTTGAAGGCAGTGCCCCTTGTCCTGTCCCTCCAGGCCCTTGGCAATAGTCTCTCTCCATATCTTGCAGGCTCCTTCAGGTTCTGGCAAGAAGCACTTAGGTTACCCTGGAGCCTTCTCCAGGCCAAACAGTCCCTGCCTGTGTCAGGAGTGCAGTCCAGATATACCAACACTTCTAATGCTGCAACTTCAGTTCTTGCAAACTTCAGAGTGTGTGAGAACCATTTAGAAACCTGAAAATTATATATCTAATTGTAGCATAACTGTATCCAGTTTTAGGAAGGGTTGAACTTAGAGTTTCTGTAAGGTATTTATTAGCCTATCAGTAACAGTTCAGTGGTTGCAGTTCCAGGGTTATCAGTTCAGCTCTTTTTGCCTCAAACCTGTGTGGATGCATGAGGTGTTGCTGGTGAAACACCTTAGTGAGCATCCTCAGAAAGCAAAGTGGGTCACTGTTCAGACAGTCATTAGTCCAGTGAAGTTATGATAATTGCAAAGAGTCAGAATGTGAGTCTGTAGCTGTTCTCTTTAGTACCAGCATTCCCAGACACTGAAGCATCACAGGACTCCTTAATGAAATGCTTGTATAAGTCCAATAGCTTGTTTTGTAAATCTTCCAGGCTCAGAAGGAAACAGATTGATCATATTTGGTACTATGTTCTCAGATCAGCACTTACAAGGCATTTCTTAAATCTTTCATGCCACTTCCTGTCTAGTCAATTGGAAAAACCTGTCCTGAGAGTAATTGAAAATTGCCCCAGATTGTCATTGAGTGATTTGCAGAAATACCTTTGATTATAGTCCCAGCCAGTTTTATATTATTCTGACCATCACACTGCACTGAGAAAAAATAAATAATTTGTCAGCTCTGGGCAACCAGATAATTGCTGTAGTTTATTCAAAAACTTATGTCTATTTCTGTAGGAGATCTCCTGCAAGGTTAAAAAAAATCAATACCATAAATCACGTTTCAATGGAAATATGATGGTCTTACAAGGTCTGCTAGACTGGATCTAAATGTTGATTTTGCTTCAGCAGTGTAACTTTTCTGCTGGAGGCAAAGCAGTGTCTGAGTGACACATTTCATGCTGTGCTCTTTCCTGGGAGTGTTCCAGGCCAGGTTGGATGGGGCTGGAGCAGCCTGGGCTGGGGGAGGTGTCCCTGCCCAGGGCAGGGGTGGAACAACATGAGCTTTAAGGTCCTTTCCAGTCCAAACCTTTCTGGGATTCTATGCTCTCCCCATTCTGTCCTCTGTGGTTCTGTTTGTATATGTAGCTCCTTTGTCCTGTTCATGTTCAGGAACCCAAAAAGGCTTTTGTTCTGGGTTTGTTGGGTGGTAACAAGGCCCATCACCACCACTGAGCTAGGCTTGGTTCCCATCACCACTGAGCTAGGCTTGGCTTGGGATGCTGTAGTAGATATCAGACAGTTTGATTTACATAGTTCTCTCTCCCACTGAAAAACTTCAGCCCTGGGAATAACCTAATTGCTCTGAGGTTCTTGAAGGCAAATAGACACTAAAGGAACTTGTTGATGTACAGACCTATTAAAATCAGTGTCTCCTGATGCTTCTGATTCCAAGTCTCCTGGTTATAAAGGTATTTCCTTTGCCCAGCACTAACAAAAGAGGTTTTAATCTGGAGTGCTAGATTTGCCCAATGGCTGATATTTGTGAAAAGAATTTCTAGGTGTTCTGTAACCATGAAACATGACTATATCAAATTTGGATATTATCATAAAAGAAAGGACAAAAAAAAAGGGAGAAATTTCTTATAGCTGAAGGAATGGCAAATGAGTGAACAAATAAACTGGCAGAGCAGACAGTGCTGCAGCCCCTGAGTGGAAAGCCTGGACTCCTGTGACCAAAGACCCACACTGAGGAAGTTTTGCTTAAGCTTTTGCTTTAGTTGATGATGAAAGTCTGATGCTGTCTATTTTTGAGCAGACAGATCCAAGTAGCTCTGTGTGTTACCAGGATAGAAAATTACCTTAAAATCCTTCAAAAACACATACCTTGACTTCTGCCTGTATCAATGAAGAAATGGCCCAAGAGATTTGCCTGTCATCTCCTGGCGTTGAAGTGCAATGTCAGTCTAAATTGGATATATTTCCATTCATTAGTTAATTAGAATTAAAATTGAAGGTTGAGAAAATAAGAAAAACGTGGACAAAATTGCAAGGGAGAAGTTCAGCAGCATGAATTGCTGCTCCACTAATTGCATTAGTTTTGCCTGACCTGTTTCTCAGCACACACCCCACTCTTGGACAGCTTTGCTGGAGGAGATTCCTAAACTGCAGGAGCTACTTCTTGACTAAAACCCTTTAAACACACGTGAACATGAGCCCACAACCAGGAGCTGAAGAGCAGATTCTTTTCTCTTTGTTATGAAGTGTCAGATGTACCTCAATAACTCTGAATCAGGTTCTGAGCTGACAGGGTATGTAAACAGCACAAGAATTAGACCTACAAAGCCTAAAGCAAAGCTCCACATCCCCAGCAGCTGGAGCACAGCAGCCTCAGCTGCTTTTCCCCTCCCTAGCACAGTTGCTCTGTAATGTGCTGGCAGGGACTGAGCTGAGTACATCTCAGCCAACATCCTCCCTGAGGGCACTGAGCAGTTCACCTGAGTGCTGCTCATCACTTCTGCCAGCCTGCAGCACAGAGATCTTCCTGCCTGCCCAGCTGCACCGGGGGCTGGTTCCCTCCCCTGGGCCAGGGGGGCACAGCTGGGGACGTGCCATGGAGCAGAAACCATTGAGCAAGGCAATTGTGGGTTTTAAAGCCTTCAGCCCCCTCACATGCAAACAGATGTCAGGGAAAAATGAAATGCCTTCCTACCAAAGGAACAGGTCCCTTAGAGTCTGATTAAGCAGGTGAGGTGGTTCAGTGACAGGTCATGTGGATGTTCTCCTGGCACTGCTGCCTGTCCTAGAGCTGTCAGGATGTAAAGTCTCTCTGGGATGAGCCAGGACGTGTGCTCCTGCTCCACGGAGGAGAAACCCATCCCCAGACCCTCCCTGGACAGAGAGCAAGCAGGGGAGAGGCTAAGCTGTTCCCTTGACATTCCCACCCAAAGGTGAAGCCAAATCCTAGAAGAGATTGTTAAGGCTGGAAAAGACCTTTAAGATCACCAAGTCCAGTGACCAACCAGCACCACCATGGGCACCACTGACCGTGTCCTCAGGTGCCACATCCACATGTGCTTGGGACACTTCAGGGCTGGTGACTCCACCACTGCCCTGGGCAGCTGTGCCAGGCTGGGCAAACATTTCTGTGAGGGATTTGTTCCCAATATCTAATCTTCACTAATTGATTCTCACTGGGAATAGTGGGGGCAGCAAACAGCTCTGTAGCTCCCACTCTGTGCAGGAACCGTAAATCCTGAACAGTTGAGGCCTTGAGCAACCTGATCTAGTGAGGAGGTGTCTGTGATATGTGTGTGCCCCACTCGCCAGCAATGCAGGGCAGTACCTGGCAGAAATATCTTTGGGCACCAGAGGTGATGAGGAGATTTCCTGTAAAGCCAACGTTGCCATGTAATTCTCTAATCACCAGGTGTGTTTAACGAAGCCAGTTTGACCATTCTGCAGCACAACCTTCCTGACAGTGCAGACTGTGCCTGACAGAGATCTAGAATTGATCTCTCTGCAGCTCAGTTCTGTCTTCTGCCATTCTCTGCTGTGCAGCAGCTGATGGTCTCACTGACAGTGTGTGCTGCTTTGCCTCTGGCACTGCAGAATCAAAGTGGAACAAGTTTATTCCTGTTTATTTTAGTAACAACAAAACTTTCCACTCGAGCTCTACATTTTTTACTCTTGAAGGTGATGTATGAAGCAGGAAAAACAGTTCGACTTTCAGATGCTCCGCAGAGGTTATGCTGGCAGTAAACAAACTCCTCTCTCAGACCTCTGCAGGAGGAAGCTTGATGCAGAATTCTCTAGGGAACTTGGAATATAGGTTGTTACCAAGAAAACTGTAGTTCCCAGATACCTCAGAGAACAGGAGTGAAAGATGATATGGAAGTATTTGGAATTGCAAATTGTTGTGTCTCTGTGTTTTCCTACTCTCCTGTTTGCAGTATACATAGAACAGATCTGCAAACATTTACTCACCTGCAAAAAATGCAATAATTGGAGTGTTTCCAGTCTCAAAGAAGCATATGGCACTTGGGGAGTTTTCTTTGTGCAGACTAAATATATGTTGCACTTTTATATGTTAGTTAACTGTAGGGTTTTTTTAAACATGGAAGTTTTGTCTAGAGTATTAGTCAACAGGTTCTTATATCTGAATGAAGAAGAAAAAAACATTACAGGAAACAAAAGGACAGTGAGTGGCTGCTAAAATTACCTATGAAAATGCTCCACACGTGCAAAAATAAAACTGGGAGGAAAGCATAATAACAACAGTTGTACCAGGCAATAGGCAGCACAGTATGAATTCTCCTTGGACCTCAGACAAAGGCTTGAGGTTGTGTCAGGGAGGGTTAGGCTGGAGATTAGAAAAAGGTTCTCCCCCAGAGGTGTTTGGGCACTGAACAGGGTTAGGTTGGATATCAGGACAAGGTTCTTCCCCCAGAGGTGTTTGGGCACTGAACAGGGTTAGGTTGGATATCAGGACAAGGTTCTTCCCCCAGAGGTGTTTGGGCACTGAACAGCTCCCAGGGCAGTGTCACAGCCCCAGGGTGACAGAGCTCAGGAGTGTTTGGCCAATGCTCTCAGCACAGGGAGCAGTGTTGGGGTGTCTGTGCAGGGACAGGAGTTGGATTTGATGATTCTCATGGATCCTTCCAGCTCATCATAATCCGTGATTCTTTTCCCTGATTCTAATCTGTCCCTCAGTGTGTGGATTGATTGGATAACAATCAGAGTAGTACATAAGGGAAATTGGTTTTGTCTCTGGCAAAGGATTTGCTGTTGGAAATATTTCTAAGAGGAAGCAATCATTTTCCTGAACCCACTGTGCCACAGTCTGAGGTCACCCAGGGGAGTACCTGTGGTGTCAGGGACAGGTTTCCAGAAGAGATGTTAGCTGAGGCAGTGGATGGTTGCACATTGTGTAGTTTGCCCATTGCTGTAGCTCCAGGCTGTCTGAGAGCTTCTCTGCACGTTTGCCGTGCAGGGAGCAGCTCTGGAGCATTTCTGTGGGTATTTAAGGAGACCTGTTGTTCTCACTGAAGGCTGGTGTGTGTGTGGAGATGTCCCACACAAAGCCCCTGGACTAAAGGACACAGTTTAACTTAGGACTGGGATAATAGAAATCCTCCTTTTCCCTGACTTTCCCCGAGGTTCACAGAACCTATATGCTGTTATACATAAAAGTGGGCAGAAACTCTGGACTGGTTTTGATCTCCTGTGCTTTACTCCATAAGAAATTATTGAGCTTTGCAGTTTTATTATTTCTACCTGTGTTGACAAGTGAATTTGCCTTTTCCCCAGTGAAACCTTGCAGCAGGATCTCTAGCTTACCTAGGATATATTAATAGCCAGGAAACTCATTTCCTTCTAAATCCTCCTTTGGATGGAGGTGGTGTAAGAACCCCAAACCCAGAAATTAGGGATAAGGCAAAATCAGCACAGAGGTTCACAAAAATGTTGGTGTAGGCAGGAGAAGTACTGTGGAAGATGATGTGAAGTTAAGAAAAATTAAAAGACACAACTCTTCTAAATCCAAATAAAAACCCAAACAACAGTGAAGGCTGAGAATGGAAGTTACAGTGTGTTCTTGAGGCCTGAGCACCCTCTGAGCAGCCAAGTGCCTATGCTGAGCAGCAAATCACTCTTCTCCCCCACGGAGTTATTTTGAGGTTTCCTAAGTGTGGTTAAGTTCCTGAGTAGAAGAACAAAATTCCTTTCAAAACCTTCTGAAGGTAAAAAATGTGTAAAATCCCCTAATTCCTAAAGAATCACCCCCTCGTTCAGCATTAGGTGGGATTAGGTGAGGACAGCTCAGACCAAGGGTTGGAGCTGCAGGTTCCCATTTATGTCACAACTGCAGTCTCTGCTGCAATGTCTCCATTGGCCCCAGGGGATGTCTTACACTGACAGGTTTATTGCACCTTTTTTCCCCCAAACACTCTATTTAAATACATTCTTCAGGGCTCTTTGTTTAAAGTCTCACTCAGCTCTGATTTTGACCTGGAGCAGCTCCATTCTCTTGTGCTGCAGGACTGTGTGAAATGCAGGAGTTTCTTTGCACCATTCTTCAGGCCGAGCTTGTCTTCAGAGTGTCCTTATATCCAGGCACAAGAAATGTTTCATCTCATAAGCTCTTCTTCGACATCTCTGATCCTTTTCCTTCCTTTCTCCAAATGAGGATTGCTCTCCCAGCACAGGCTGCTGTGAGTCTGCTTGGCCTCTTACATCACCTTCTCTCTACCTGGCTGAGCAGAGCAAAGAGTGAGTTGCTCTTGAACTCACTCCATCTTTCTAAAATACTGCTCTTATCAGCTTAATGCTGCCATAATTGTTCCTTTTCCCTGTTTGTGCCATGCTGTTTCTCTGACTGCAGGACAATCCCCTTATTTTTCATTCCATTTTGCTGCAAATGTTGCTGTTACAATATGAGTTATCTCACCTTTATAGTGTCTATCATTCACACTGAAGTTCAGTATCTGAACCTTGCAGCCTCCAGCACATTATCAGCTGCCATCCAGGTAGGTCAATCATTTATAACACGCTTAACTCCAATCCTTTATTTCCCTTCATAAGTTGCAAGGTCACCTTAAACCCTGGAAAGGGCCTGGAGAGTGGTGGAAAGATGAATGAGGATGTGCAGTCGCTGTTGCTACAGGCTGGTTGTTTCCAAGCAGAATGCTGGCTACAATGCTATTAAATATAATGAAAAGGCACAGAAATTTAGCAAAACGATGCCCTGGTCAGTCAGCTCTCTCTGCCAGGAGTCTGGGCCAAGGAAATGCCACTGCAGCTGAGCAGAGCTTTGCCCTGGGCTCTCAGCTCAGGAAGCAGCTCCCCACAGCTCTGCTGGCTCCTCCTGGGGCTCAGGGCAAAGCCAACTGGTCATTATTTCAAATCTAATGAGCAAGCTGAACGTTAACCTGCTGTCAGTGTGCTGAGGGAGTCATCAGAGCCACACTGCCGCTTGGTTTCAGGGCCTGGTGTTAGATAAAGCTGTATTGACACGAAGACAAGGCTCAGGGGAGACCTCATCACCCTCTGCAACTCCCTGACAGGAGGTTGGAGTCAGGTGGGGGTTGGTCTCTGCTCCCAGGCAACAGCAGCAGCACAAGAGGGCACAGACTCAAGCTCTGCCAGGGGAGGGTTAGGTTGGATCTTAGGAAGAGATTTTTTAGGGAGAGAGTGCTCAGGCATTGGAATGTGCTGCCCAGGGAGGTGGTGGATTCCCCATCCCTGGAGGTTTTCAAGCTGAGACTGGATGTGGCACTTAGTGCCATGGGCTAGTGACCACGGGAGGGTTGGACTGGATGATCTTGGAGGTCTCTTCCAACCTGGTTGATTCTGTGATCCTACGACACTGAGCTGTGGGTGCTGATGATGTTTTCTGCAGGGTTTGGGGCGTTTTTGTGCCCATTCTGGAAAGATGAGAGTTGTGAACTGGCCAATTTTCCATGGAACTATTTTCTCAAAACTATCAAGAGTGGGTTAGTGTACAAAGGAGAGGAGATGTTAACAAAGCCTGGTGTCTCAGCAGCACAATAGGGCTGAGAGTCTGTGCCAGCTGCGAGGTAAGGCTGGAAGGAACAATTGATACATTGATGGGATCTAAATTAACTGTAAGTACTCAGGGAAAAGTGTCCCAGCTGTCATTGTGAACAGCTCGGTGGAAATCTCAGCCCCGTGTTCAGTAATGATTTAAACCCAAACAAGATGTTATAATGTGCTAAGCAGAGAACAGAGAACACTATAGAAACGGCTGTAAGGGCCATTCTGTAAAGCAGTGTGTGAGCTCACCTTGAACCACGGGCTTAGTTTTATCACCCTTTGAAAAGGAAGGATCAGAACTGAAGAATAGGAGCTCTGAAAGACTTTTCAGGGAGATGGTTGGGTCAAACTCGCTCTTTGATCTATACCCTGTGCTGTCCCTTTGCAGACAAATGCTTCTCTAGGTTATAAATCACAATGCAATGTGACCTACTTAATTTAGTGAAGGGATGCACGAAAATGCTTATGATGGAGATGCACAAGTTAGTGGATGCATACTGTGGGCAACAAAGCTTTGAGTTT
>NW_008673110.1:87102-96585 GCF_000695815.1 Acanthisitta chloris
AGCAGCAGTGCAGCAAGGCAAACACAAGCACATCACTTTTGCCTACAAACAGGCATTTGCTCCTTGCTCCATATGGAATATATCACCTTTCCCCAGCTTTTCCTGCTTGAAAAGGGGATTTGGGGGCACAGGAGTAAAGGAGAAGAGGATTTAAACTTCCTAAGCAGTGGTAAGGGTTGAAAAACTATGATAAATCGATTCTGGAAAGATAGAAAATCATAGAATCTCCTGAGCTGGAAGGACCCACAAGGAGAATCATCAGTCCAACTCTTGCCCTGCACAGGACACCCCAACAATCCCCTGTGTGCCCCAAAATGAAACCCAGATGGAGGGACAGGGAACTGGAGAACAAAGATATCAACATCATTGATACCGAAGAACCAAGCAGGAATTAATAACCAGGGAGACCTGGATTGGAGCACAACTTTGAGCCTCTTTATAGATTCTTAGGCAACATCACGTGCTAAAACAGGGAGAAGCCACAAATCGCTCTCACACTCGTGTTGTGGCAGCAAAGAAATGCTGAAGAGATCAGTCGGTGTCTTTGGCTGGTTTTGAGGTGCCTCTGCAGCCTGGGTTTGCACTAATTGGTGGCTAGTGCAAGGCAGAATATTCAGGCACTAATTAGAAGGCTTTGTGAGCTCCTCGGTTTGAACTGTCTGAGCAGAGTTAGGAGCTCTCTCCCTCGCAAGGCAGAATGAGCTGGTTATTAGCAATGAAAGCTGATCACAGAGGGAGATACTCAGCCTGTGAATCTGATTCATAACGGGCAGGAGAGCAGGATTTCAGCAGGGCAGACAAGGAACATTTCATTCTCTTGTTATACACCCTGGCAGGGGGGAAAGCCCAAATGGAGCATGTCACAGAGACAATCTCTGTGCTGGATGATGTGATTTGCCAGAGAGAAGAGGTATGTGAGGAGGAAAATGAAAAGGCTTTAAAACCCCAAAGCCTGATCTCTCCTGGTTTGGTTAATAGATGCTCTGACCCATTTATAATGATGGTTCTTGTTCCTGTCTCCACTGAGCCAAGGCAGAAAGGGACAAGTCATGGCACAAGCTTGTCATCCCATCCCACCCACCCCTTTCCTGTCCCTTGGCCTCCTGTTGGAGGAGTGTTCTGGCTGCCTTTGCGTGGTACATACAGGGTAAGGAAATGTTTCCCATCCCTACTGAAGGATAAACCACCCTGGGTACCATTTTCACATTCAGTTTAGTATCAGGTAGCTTAAAGTAGAATTTAATAAGGCTGTCCATTTTTTCTTTCCCTTTGCTTTACTGCTTGGCTAAATTGTTGGATTTAAAGAGCCCATAATCCTGGTCTGGGTTTGGAGTAAAGACTGTGCATTCCCTCCTGTTTTCCCATGAGGTCGTGGCTCAGCTATTTATTGCAGTGACAGGTGTACTCTCATCTGTGTGTGGACAGAGCTCTCCCGTGGGCTGTGTGTGGCCGTTGGTTGTGGTCACTGAGTCCCAGGGCCACGTGTCTCAGTCCTTGGGTGACATCCCCTCTGTAGCTGTGGAGTGCCTCTCAGCTCCCACCAGCTCTGCTCTGCTCCAGGGAGCAAACAGCAGGAGGAGAGGAGCAGCCCCCAGAATTAATTAGGGATGTGGGAAATCCATCTCTCTCCTGTTGCAGGGCTGTGGTATTGTCTGTGCAAAAGTCCTTGGCTGTCACCTGAGGATCTGCATTGCCTTTCTGAACATCAGTGATGTTCCCTGGGGACTGTATGTCCAGCAGTGTGCTCAAAGGGGAAACAGCCCTCGTGCCTCCTGGCCAAGAACAGTTACACTGGTGCATCTGCTGTGCATGCAGAAGGCTCCAGCTAGAGGTTGCTTGATAACTCTTGGAAGATGGACAATGATGAACATTTGTCGTGGTAATTGCTGTCTCCCTCAGTAAGGTCACAGAAGGTTTTGTGAGCTGTCTATTAACTGTGTATCTCAGCTGTTCCCGCTCAGTGTGAAGCACATTTTACTTTGGCTTGCTCAAGTGCTCAGGAGAGATTTCAACTTTTCAGCAGTAGTTTTGTGAAGCCAAGCAGAGAAGTTCTGCATGACAATAATAATTGCTCCAGTTCCTAACCCCAGGAGCAAGCCTGCCAAAATACTAACAACATCAACACCTCTAGGCTGCTTCTGGTTTGTCTCTTCCCTTCTCCTGTCTTTGGGACATTTGTAAGGAAAGTGTGACATCTTTGCATAGAGAAAATACTCTCTTAAGCAGTATTTGCAGTCTTCAACACAAAAGTAATTAGCTTAAGGACAGAAAGTATTAATCAATGTTATTACAGTGAACGCAGCACTCAGGCTGTGACAGCTGAGCTGGTGCAGACAGCAAACCGTGGCAGGTGCAGACAGCAAACCTCACACTGTTTAACGTTCTTTATGGAACTGCTCTGTGAGTAAGATTTCAGGAGGAACAAGTGGAGGGTGAAAAATTACGCTGTAAAAGTTTCAGCACAATTTCAAGAGAGGGCAAACATAAAAGTTTCGAGTTGCCATTATGGCTTGCTCCGAAGCAGACAGACCCAGGAGATGCCAGGAGGGCAGGCACACCAGGGCCATGAATACAGTCATGGGGAGCAGTGGTGCAGTGAGTAAAGGGCTCCTGCTCCCAGGAGGAGCTGTGCAGGGCCCGAGGCTCTCCAGGGACAGTGTCCCACCAGCACAGCACTGAACTCTGGGCAGTCTCTGAGAGTGCCCTGGAGCAGATGTGTCACTCAGCTCTTTCTGTTGCAGTAAACAACTGCTCTCCCCAGGCAGACACTGCGTGCGAGCACACGACCTGCACATGTACCTCTGGAGCTCCTCAGGTACATCCAAGGAGCAGCAAAGCAAGTGGAAAGAGATGAGGAATGATTTTTTGGTGACAGTTATATGGGGATATTGCATGGAAAATTTAGCTGCGTGATCAGTAATGACTGAGTGCTCTCTTTTGTTCCTGATATCCTTTAGGTAGCATCTTTCCTGGGTAGACATTTAGTTCAGACTAGCCATTCTAGTGTAACACAGGCCAGTTTGCAGGGTAAGGCTCCAGCTCTCATTGCATTTGGGCTCCCCCTGAACTGCATCCAAGTTGTCCAGGGGTGTGAAACAGCAGAAGAGGCCAAGCACTGTCCATGCTCCACTGTGCCCCTGTGGCTGTGCCCTCAGCATTTCGGCTTCGGTTAGAAAGAAACTCAGCCTCACACAGTCACAGCCCCAGAAGAAATCTAATTATTGTACAAGTCTGGACAGAAACTGTCGCTCAGCATGGTTAAAGGAGCTTTCTGCTGCTTGTTTGGTGCTCTCTGCACTTTGTTACTTGTACAGACTTGTCCCTTTTAGCTCCCAAGTGTGTGTGGCTCTGTGGCTCCTCCAGGTCATCTGAGTGTCTGAGTGTCTGTGGCTCTGTTATTCCCCCTGGTCACTCATCTGAGTGTCTGTGGCTCTGTTATTCCCCCTGGTCACTCATCTGAGTGTCTGTGGCTCTGTTATTCCCCCTGGTCACTCATCTGAGTGTCTGTGGCTCTGTTATTCCCCCTGGTCACTCATCTGAGTGTCTGTGGCTCTGTTATTCCCCCTGGTCACTCATCTGAGTGTCTGTGGCTCTGTTATTCCCCCTGGTCACTCATCTGAGTGTCTGTGGCTCTGTTATTCCCCCTGGTCACTCATCTGAGTGTCTGTGGCTCTGTTATTCCCCCTGGTCACTCATCTGAGTGTCTGTGGCTCTGTTATTCCCCCTGGTCACTCATCTGAGTGTCTGTGGCTCTGTTATTCCCCCTGGTCACTCATCTGAGTGTCTGTGGCTCTGTTATTCCCCCTGGTCACTCATCTCCATCACACAGTGCTGCTGCCAGGCGTTTGTTGCCACAAGCAGAGCCGATTTGTGGCCTTTGATGCCCTTCTGCACTTTCCCTCCTTGCACTTGTTGCCTTAACTAAGGCTCAGAGTCGTTCTGAGACGAGCTGTGCCAGCTCAAGGCTCAAGCACCTCAGATAACTCCTAAAGCTTGAGCAGGATGGCAGTGCCAGGGAATTAACTGGTCCAACTTATACTATGTGTTTCTTTTTGTTTCTTCTCAGCCTTTTCTTCTCTTCCATTGCTGCTAAGAGAGAGGTGCCATGCAAGGAGTGGTAGCAACTCACTCACAGACTCCTCCACTTCCCCCCCCAGATGTAGAACTATCTGTGCTGCTACCACAAAATGCAGTTTTGCTTATTCACCTGAGAAAAGCCCTGACTGCAGCAGAGCTATAATATCATCTCTTTCCACCACGCTAATGCCTCCTGACTGAGGCCTTTTATCATCCTCATAATGGGAATAAAAAGGAAGAGTTGTATCACATAAGGAGAAAGTGCTTCGTGTAATGGTGATGTTTTTCAGCTGCTGCTGAAAGCATCCAGGGTGAGCAGTTTGGGATGTTTGTGCAGGCAAGGAGAAGTCTCCACACTGCAAAAACCTTCTGGGAGCTAATGTACTACAGGAATTTTCTCTTGCCGTGTTTAAGATTTTGGCTGTTTGGAGTCAGTGAGCTCTGGTTTGTTCAACACTGTGTTAAGCTCATTAGATATTTATCCCACTCAGGTAATCTCTCAATATTAACATTTCCAGAGAGTTACCTGAGTGTCCTGGTATCCTGTAGCTCAGTATCCTGGGCTGCAGCACAGCAGTGTGGGCAGCAGGTCAAGAGGTGATTCTCCTCCTCTGCTCTGCTCTGGGAGACCCACCTGGAATCCTGCACACAGCTCTGGGGCCTCAGCATCAGGACATGGAACTGTTGGAGCAAGTACAGAGGAGGCCACAGAGCTGCTCAGAGCACTGGAGCATCTCCCTGTGAGCACAGGCTGAGGGAGTTGGGGCTGTTCAGCTGGAGAAGAGAAGGTTGTGTGGAGACCTCAGAGCACCTGCAGGAGCTGAAGGGGCTCCAGGGAAGCTGCAGAGGGATCTGTGTTAGGGACAGGACAAGGGGAAACAGATTACAATTAAAGGAGGGGAAATTTAGGTCAGATATCAGGAAATTTTCCCTGTGAGGTGTTTAGGCTCTGTCCCAGGTTGCCCAGGGAGCTGTGGCTGCCCCAACCCTGGCAGTGTTCACAGCCAGGTTGGATGAGCCTTGAGCAACCTGCTCTGCTGGGAGGTGTCCCTGCCCAGGGCAGGGGGGGAATGAGAGGAACTTTAAGGTCCTTCCAACACAAAGCATTCTATGATTATAACAAATTGTTTGTACTTGTGGACAGAATTTTCTGTCTTTTTCTTTCCTCTGTATAAAAGAACATAAATTACAGCTTAGTTATTAAAATAAATAATTTTCTTTTCTCTGTATAAAAGAACATAGATTACAGCTTAGTTATTAAAATAAATAAGGAATTACTGTGTGGAGACACTTTGGAGCTTTTTTGCTCCATTTATGGCAGGTCATGGTATGTTCTGCATTGCTGTAGGATTTGAACATCTCATAATCTTGAAATTAGTTATTCTCCCCACAAACCTTTGAAGTGTGTTGATATCCCACACATTTTACAGACAAGGCAAAGGCAGATGAAGGACTCAGAATTAAAAAACCAAAATAACATTAGATACCATTAAGTCTTTGAAAATCAGAAAGCAGTGTTGCTCAAGAGAGAAATTAATGAGTCTCATTTACCAAGACTGTGATACTCACATGTCACATCTAGCATTTTCCTGAAGAGTTTACTGCTGATAAAGAAGTAATTTCCAAAACATTAAGGATATTAATGAGTTACTTTGAAGTGTCTCAGAGCGATCAGAGTCAGAATAAAACTCAGCAGCTGGGCGAGATATCCTGGAAACTGCTGGAACACAGCAGTGTGAGGACTGTTTGGAACTCAGATGGATGGGGATGTGAAGATTGTTCCCAAAAAGTGTCGTGGCATGTGGTAAAGCAGAACAACTGTTTCACCAGTTTCAACCATTGTCTTTCCCACGTTGTTCATGATCAGCCACACAAAGCAGAGGTTGCTGCTCTGGCCCTGATGGTTTGGGGTGAGGCACACAGGGGAAGCAGTGGCAGCTGCTCTGCTTGCAGTTTAGCACCTTACAATGTAGGAGGGATGAAGAATTTTCTCCATGCAGCCCTACCTACCTGGGAAATAAACACCTTCAAGGCAGATTGCAGTGAGGAAGTCAGAAATAAAGGAGAAGAAAGCTACATGGAGAAAAATAAATCCCTGGAGAGTCTTGTTTACCAAATTAGAGCTGTGAGAAAGGAAAACAGGGCAGAGACAGAGATCACATATGGAAAACTCGGTGCAGTTTACAGATCCTCCAAATATCTATAAATCCTTCAGAGTCTGGTTTAAAATGCACCATGGTTGTGTGTAATCCCAACTAGGCAAAGGATTCTGGGACAAAGTTGAGCCACTTCTTATCCACTAATTTATTTCTTCCTCAGTCTTTCTCAGTGGACCTTTTTTCCCTCTTCCTCTATTTGCAGCGGTTGAAGAGATCTGTTCTTAATTAGTATATCAGTAGGGATTTTGCAGGTGAAACTTGTGCAATTCACACATTTGTCTTCTTCAGGAAGGTTATTAGACTCGAGCAGAGATCATTTGTCTCCTTTTGCAGGCTTCTGACAAACCATCCTTTGTTCCCTATGGGAGAGTGGGAATTGCAATCTAGGCAGCAAATTGCCCCTGCCAGAGCAAGGGCTGAGAGAAGGAATACATTTGCAACCCAGCTGAAAACAAGGCAAACTCCAATTTGCAACATTTAATAAAGCATGGGAAATTGTCAAGGAAAAAGAAAATTAGCTCTCTTTCTAGGTCATTAAAAAGAAAAAATTATGGTTTAATCTGGAAACAGTTTACCTTTGGTGTTGACTTTGCTTCATACTTTCTGAGAACAGAACCTCTGGGTCTTTCTTGCCCTGAAGTGTTGGAAGGGAGACAACAAGTACTTTTTCTTTTGTCTGGTCTTAGTGCTGGACAGAAGTGGTGACTTTATGCAGAGAATCCTGCTCATGGGCACATTTTACTTAGAAATAAGCTCACCAAAGCAGTGAGACATGGTGTTGATATGATTGTGCTTCTAGGCTGCATCTTCTCTATTCAGTTTGCTGGACCTTGTCCTTTGGTATCTCAGGCATGAGCAGCATTGCCCAGTTACCACAGTGTCCATAGCTTGAGTGCAAGTCCTTGTTGCAGATGTTTATGGAATTTCCTGCTCTGAATCTGACATTGCACAGTGCAGTTCTGCCCTTGGGTCACCCCAAGCCCTGCAGTGCTCCAGGCTGGGGCAGAGGGAAAGGCCCTGGGGGAGCTGGTGACAGTGGCTGGATGTGAGTTCAGGTGTGCCCAGGAAGGCCAAGGGCATCCTGGTTTGTACCAGCAATGGTGTGGGCAGCAGGACCAGGGACTGTCCCTCTGTGCTGCACTGCTGAGGCTCCTCAATAATGTGTCCAGTTCTGGGCTGGACAACAACAGTGTCCAAACCGAATGGGAATGTAAGGTGCTGTCATGGAAAACTTCTTTCTAGGTGGCTCAGTTATTTACACCATCAGATATAGCTCTGTGTCTGATACAACAATCAATAGGCATCAGTTTGCTTTGTGCTGGCTGAATCTCTTGAAGGCATCATCTCTTTTGTTCAGTAGATGATGCCAAAGGAAGTTCTGGAGGAGCAGAGAGTTCCTTGATGCTGCCTGACCTGTTCCATGGGGACCCTTTATCTGTTGCAGGTTGCCAGGTTACCTCCTGCTTGGCCATTGAAATCACTTGACATGAAGCCTTTATCTCCTAGGGAAAGGTTGTTGCCTGTGCCATTTACTTCAGTGAAGAGTTATTCTGTCACTCTTACTCATAGCTGCATAAATGTTGCCATGATAATGGTAGAAAAATTATCTCTTAAAGTGGCAACTGTTATTTTATCCCCTGGAGCAAACTGTCAGGATTCCTAAAGGTCTTGTATTAAATTGCAAATCCAGCACCATTGTGTCTGAATTCTAATTTTAGTTGCTCGTGTTAGAGGCTCTGAGCAAATGTGCATTCAATTAGGGCAATGGCTTGGAATTTTGCATCCAAGAAAATCAGCTTTTTCAATTAGTTCGAAATTAAATCAAAACATTTCCAATCCACTTGTTCTGAAACACAGTAATAATAATTGAAAAATCATTAACATCCTGTGCACTCCAGAGGCCTTTCCTTTAATATTGGATCTTCTGTGCACAGAAAGTTGAAGACTGTTTGTCAGCTAGGGGAAAAAGAGCAGCTGATAATCCAATGACTCAGGTCTACCATCCTTTCATTAAAAGCTGATCAGAAACTTCAGGATTGCATAACATCAGTCCCTAAAGTTATAGTTTGACTGGTACAAATTCACAGGAGCTTTCAGCAATCTCTGAATTAACACTTTGTGGTCTGTTCCACAGGAAATACATAGATTTAACCCATGAGAAAGGCACAGCTGAAGTCCTTTTTCTACCTGGTGTGCAGGAGAATGACAAGGAGCTTTACTGAGGAGTCATTTGACTTGCTTAGTCCTGAATTTTCCAGGTTGCTCTTTAGTGTGTTGACAGCACTGCAGGTACCTCAGCAAGAACTTTGGTTCTGTGACAAAACTCTTTTGGGGAGGTTTTAATTTTGAGGCATGGCAGAGGTCTATAACATCCAAAGTGGCAGGAAAAGGGTGAATAGGGATCAGTTCCTCTCTTTTAGTTCAAAACCTTGGGGGCATAAATTGAAGCCAGAAAATCATAGGGTCATAGATGACAGAATCTCCTGAGCTGGAAGGACCCACAGGGTCACAGATGACAGACTCTCCTGAGCTGGAAGGACCCAGAAGGATCATTAGTCCCCCCAAGAGGGAACTCACCAAGTGTGGATTGGGGCATGGTGCATCACCTGGACCTTGCTGTAGTGCTCTCCCAGCCTCTATCCCAGCTGCCAGAGGTGAATTTCTAGATATGTTTTTCTCCTGGTCAGTGAGACACAGTTCCTGGTGTCTAAGTGGGCACAGGCTATGTGCAGAATGTGGGGAGATGTCCACGTAGGGCACTCTGTCCAAGCCCCAGAGATCCTTCCTGTGAGAGTGGAAGCAGAGGGAGCCAACAGCATGTCCTTGTCTCTTCCCAGCAGTGATCTGCTCACACGTGCCCTGGTTTAGTTACAGAAAAGGCCATAAAAATGCATTGCACTGAGCTCAGGGAAGTTTTACAGCCGATTATTAAGCTGCAGAAACAACAAAATTAGATGACTTATGTACATGGCAATAAATCCTTTCACAAGATTTTGAATGAACTATTACATACTGTAGCTCCTTCAGCAGCCTAAATTGGCTCCACTTGGCTCATAAAGGAGTGTGGATACCCATTTATATAGGTAACAAATGAAATAAATACACATCTTTGAAAAACAGGAATCTGACGGTTTAATATTTGGGTTTTTCTGGGATATTTTAACTCCTTCAGTAAAATTTCATTAGGCTAACACATCTGCATATCAGTGTATGTACATGTATAGACAAAAAGATTACACTGAGATTC
>NW_008673110.1:96608-104566 GCF_000695815.1 Acanthisitta chloris
GATTCTCAGAGTGACAGTTCCTCCATGCAGGAGGAAGAATGAGCTAAGCTCTCAGTTTGCACAGGGTTTTTTTCGCATTGAATGTCATAAAGAAGAGCTGAAATCCCAGAAAGAAGCTCAGATCTAATTAGTGCACTGATTTTAACACCGAGTTCATTTTCTGCTAGGTTACCACTTCCTAAATGTCCTGAACCAGATGCATCTCATGATTCCTCTTCACTTAGTGTAATGCATGCAGCAGTTTACCACTCTCAATTGGCACTTTAAAGCACTCTCCTCGATGCCTTCTCATTACAGGCACACACACAGCTCTGGTGGTGATCTGACCAGCAAAACCAAACCCTTTCCTTTCTTTATCCTGCCAAATACCTGTTACCAGTCCAGGCAGCTTTGCTTTGCATAACTGCTACTAAAGGAGGCAGTTTCCATGTTCTTGGTCAACTGGTGTCTCACAGGATAGCAAACTCTGCAAAACACAGGGCTGAGCTCCTACAAAACTCCTTCCATGGACCTCCTGTGCTGCCCACCCAAACAACCCTGCAGAGATGTGAAATCATGACCTCTTAGGAGGACATCCATCATAAACTTGCTGAATGGAGGAAAAATGAATGTGCCTTGTGCAACTGCTTATTAAAAGTGGTCATATGATGGGATCATTGCTCCTGTCCTCTGATGACTCTCCAGATGCCACTGTCTTTTCCTCCAAAATAAAATTCCAACTGCAGCAGCTCTGGTATCTCTAATCAGCATGGAAATTCACCATCCTGCCCATTTTCCCTGGGACTAATTAAGAAAAACATCGAGTGTAGTGACTTAATTAGCCAGTTATGCAGCATGGTGTTGTCATTAACCTGCTCTGCAGCCACCACCCTCCTCACAACCACAGTGATGGAGTAGCTGAAGCCATAGACATGGACCATATTGAAGCAGCAGCTCCAAAGAAAACGATTTAAGCAGAATCCAGTGGGTCAAGGGGTGTGACTGCAGATCTCTGCAGCCTCACAGCAGTCTGAGCTCACCTGCCTTGAGACCACAGTGGGAATTTGAGTCTGGCTCTGAGAATCAGAACACAACAGTGAACTCTCAGGGAGGCAGCTTAAAAATCACAACTGGTTTAAGAAATCCTATTATGAAATGTTTTAGCATTTAGTAAAAGGATTTCTGAAGTCAGTTGTGAAATGCAAAGCAAGATATAAAAAATTCCCTCTATGAAAGAAATATATGATTCCTCTATCCCCCCTTGACCACTTCCAGGGATGGAGCAGCCACAACTTCTCTGGTCAGCCTGTTCCAGAGCCTTATCACCCTCACAGCCAAGAATTTCTTCCGGGCATCTAACCTAAACTCTCTCTCCTAGTTTAAAGCCATTCCCTCTTGTCCTGTCCCTGCAGCTCCTGACACAGATCCCTCTGCACTTCCCTGGAGCCCCTTCAGCTCCTGCAGGTGCTCTGAGGTCTCCACACAACCTTCTCTTCCCCAGGCTGAGCAGCCCCAGCTCCCTCAGCCTGTCCGTCCCCTCATGAACTCTGTCACCTCCTCTGGGCTTGTTCAGCAGTTCCATGTTTTTCTCCCGTTGGGGACACCAGAGCTGTGCTCAGTATTCTGTGGGGGGTCTCACAGAGCAGAGCAGAGGAGGAGAATCCCCTGCCTCACCTGCTGCCCACCCTGCTGTGGGCAGCTCAGAGCACTGAGGGTTTCAGGGCTGCAGCACTCGCTGCCTCCACCTTGAAGGTTCTACACCCTTGGTCATTGCAAGGACATTTTTCTCTTACAAAGTTGTAGCTGCTCTCTTGCCAGAGGACCTGCACCAATTTTGAGTAGGAATCTTGTCTCAAACTCCATCCACACTCACACCTGTGTGTGCAAACTGAGCCAGTCTAACCACACACCCACCACACTGACAGATCCTGAGCAGGGTCACTGTGGATCACATGCAAATGCACTTTTCTTCTCAGACACTGCTAAGCATTTAAAGAGAAATTAAACAGCAGATCTCCTCTTTCCACAGAGATGAATATGCAGAGTGATGCAAATCACTTGCTGCTGGCCTAGGACCACGGTGGCCAATTGCCTGACCTGTGCTCAGAGAGCAATACTGAATTTCACTGGCTCTTCCCAGGGAATTCTCTGCAGAGTCCTCTGGCATCAGTAGAAAAATCACCATGAGCATATGTTTCTCAGAGCACTTCAATCAGTTCTCATTTCCTAGGCAGGCACCTCTGTCTGTCAAAGCATGAGGCCTAGAATATATTAGCAAAGTATTAATTCTGGTTGAGATCCTCAGCCATATTTCAGTGCCTGTCACTGCAGTGCTGAGAAGTGTCAGGCTCTAGCAGACAGCACTGGGCAGCACTGCTCCAGGCAGAAACGTGGTCAGGTCCTTCTGGCATTGCTCAGGGAGATATCAGAAAAAGGGATGATAGCAATGATGCTGTATATAAACCAGCAGAGAAAAATATGCTACCAGGTCTGCTCTCCAGTGCAAACTGGGAGAGGGTTTGTAACTGCAACATGAGATCAAAGCTAACTAGAGCCAGAGAATCATAGAATGCTTTGGGTCAGACCTTAAAGAGTTCCAACCCCCATTTCTACTTCTGCACCACAACTGAAAACAAATCCAATGTCACCTTCTAATTCCATTCTACATCTGTATTTAATATTAGCCCACAAACTTATCTTTCCTGCAGATCAAATCAAAATAGAGAAAAAATGCTTGTTTCCTCCTGCACACTGTTTAAAATTCAGTTGTGCTGGAGGTGTTTGAATTAGTTTGTTGCTTCCTGGTCAGGCTAAGGATCTCAAAATTGAATAATAAATGTAATAAAATAAGATAATAAAAAGCTGCTGCCTTTGCAATGTGGTGGAAGTTCTAATCAGTTCTTAGGTTTGTCCAGTTTAAATAATAATAACATCAACAAAGATCCTAATAGCAGCGCTAATAATAACATTAATGATTAAAAACCTACAATCATTTATCAAATAAGAATTATATTAGCTTTATCCTATATTAATATGATATATTCATGCATATTATAACCATTCTGTGTTCTGTGATCCTATGGTTATTGCTGTCAGACCCTGCAGTCACTCAGCACCCACTAACCCCTGAATGTAGGATCTTGGCTTAAAAAAACCTGTGGCATCCTGAGCAAGAAACAAACTGTGGCCAACCTAAGCACTACTTGCAGCTCTGCTGCTGCAAACCTTGTCCTGCAGACTCTGCTGGGTGAGAGATACCTGGGAAGGGGAACACCATAACCAGGAATGTTTTTCTCCTCCTTCCCTGAGCTTTTAGTGCTGAGCACAAGCACAGGTGGTGGGGAATGTTCCTGTGCTCAGGTAGGGTCAGCTCTTCATCAGGGACCCCTCCCAACCTCTGGGCCATCCCCACTGCAGGGGGACAGAGGGAAAAGAAAAGGAGATGACACTCTGCTGCTAAGAAAATTAGCCCCATCCTAGCCAGACTCAGACCATAAGCATATTATTTGTTAAAATCATGTAGATGGATCAAAAAGGGGTTTATTTTTCCAAACATCCCGTGAGTCTATATGAATCCTGGAAGAGGTTTCTCAACAACCAACCAGAAAGATTTAGAATCATAGATTCATAGACTTGTAGAATCACCAAGGTTGGAGGACACCTCTAAATTCATCGAGTCCAACCATTACCCTGTCACTGCTGGAACCCCCAAACCCTAACCCAGATCCTGCAGTGCCACATCAGACACCTCTGAAACACCTCCAGGGATGGTGACTGCACCACCTCCCTGGGCAATATCCAGTGCTGAACACCACAACAGGGAGAACATTTCTCCTCACATCCAATCTGACTCTATGATTCAGCAATAGGAACCTTTAGTTCAGTAACATGAAGTGTTTTCACTCAATTAATATGCAAAGGTTTATCAATCTGCATTCACCTAACCTGGCTATAAATTCTGAACCACAGAACTGTGAGAAAGACATTCCAGTAGCTGATATGAACTTCAGTTCTTTCTTGCTGGCAAAGAACTGTTAAAAATTCTTTATTAAGCATGTTTGAATGGTGGAACAATCTCCCACAGCCTCTGCACATTATCCTCCTGATTCCCCATTGCCTTAAAACAGCAATTAGAAGCTGATGAGAAACGTCCAGGAACAATAATAGTTAAAGATCAATTTGGAATCCATGCAGCTAGGAAGATTAAATATTTATTAAAATAACAACAACCTTTCAAATAATAGTTCAAACTTCATTACTCTAATACATTCTTGAACTGCTATTTTCTGCCTCAGTTCACTATAATTGCAGAGTGCAACAGTGACAGTGAATGGCTCAGACTAAAGTACATAAAAACATAAAGCTCTTAGATTGCAGTGACAGTGCTGGAGATTCTGTGCACAGGTTTGAACAGGTTTGGTTTTGATTTGCTGCACATTTCTATAGTTCTTGTCTAGTGGAAAATGACAAATATCTCCCATTTGGCTAAATTTAACTTGCAGCATGGATCCAGAAGCTTCCCTCCTCAGCACAGGAGAGATGTTGCTCCTGTGTCAGGTCCAGTGGAAGCTATGGAGATGCTGGAGGGACTGGAGCATCTCTTACAAGGACAGGCTGAGGGAGCTGGGGCTGTTCAGCCTCAAGAGAGCTGACTCAGAGCCCTTGGCAGTGTCTGTCAGTGTGTGCAGGAGGTGTTCCAGGTGGGTCAGGCTCTGCTCCATGGGGCACAGCAGCAGGACAAGGGCCAACAGGCAGACACTGATGCACAGCTAGTTCCACCTGAACAAGAGGAAGAACTTCTTCCCTGTGCAGTGACCAAGCACTGAACACATTGCCCAGAGAGGCTGTGGAGTCTCCTCACTGGAGACATCCCAGAACTGTCTGGACACAATCCTGAGCCATGTGCTCTGGAATGACCCTGAGCAGGGAGGTGGGACCAGTGACACACTGTGGTCCCTTCCAGCTGAATCATTCTGGGATTGTGTGATTTAGTCTTGAATCTTTTTCATGTAAAAAAATATCAATGCAGTTTATGCTAAATTTAGGGTAAAGAGGCATTTGACTCTGGTTCTGTTTCTCCTTAGTCCTTAGTTCTTCCCCTTTGGGGGAGGAAAAAGAAGACATGAAAGAGCTGAACACAGCAGAAATGGTTATGTCATCAAAACAAGATTTATTGTGTGTATATTAAAAACCAAGGAAAACTGCTGTTCAAGCTGATCATTAAAAGAAGTAGGCAAGGATTTTAAACACTTTTCACTTCTGAAAATTCACAGCTGTTCAAAACATTATCCTAAAGCTGAGCTGCTCTCAGTCTCCCCTGTCAGGGTTTCCTGCCACACAGTGGAAGCACTGCCAGAGCTGTGAGCTGGGTGAGCCCTGGGGCAGGACAGCTCTGTGGCTGTGTCTGCACAGCTGCAGGTGGAGACCAAAGAGGTGTTTCACCTCACACCCACATCTCAAAATGAGGAATAGCTGTGAATGCTGCTGCCAGAGGAGATCCTCTCCAGCCTTCAGCCATACCCCATGTGCAGAAAATCCTGGAATCAGAGGCTGAATTATGCTGGAAGGACCTTAGAGCTCATCTCATTCCACCTCTGCCATGGACAGGGACACCTCCCACCAGCCCAGGCTGCTCAGCTCTTGAACAGCCTTCCAGCAGGTCTCTAAGGGAAGATTTCATCCTGCTAAGGAGTTTTTCAGTGGTGCTTTGCCCTAATCTTTGGTCACACAGGGCCAGGATTGCTGGCATAGCCATATGCTGTGGTTTTCCTTCTGCAATTCTTCATCGATGATTCCCTTTGCCATTCCCCCACCTCAATGCAAACAGTGCTGAAATATAGCCTAGAAGCCATAAAATATCATGAACTGACAAAATCAAGGAACATTTGTGGGCAACCTACTTCAATTTGGGTCTTTTATGACAAACAAACAGCACATAGAGCAGAACAGTAAGAAAATGTGAAACTGTCAGTATAAATATGCCTAATGGATTCGGTTTAAACAAGTTTCACACTGCAAATCTTTTTCCTTTTCAGGCCCAACAATTCTATCTCTAATATTTAAACTCTGCTGTGTTTCTCTTGCTGGATCTATACCTTGGGGAAAACATGCTAATCATCCTGCTCATGCTTCCTCATGCTCTGAACTCCTTTCCCTCTGTCGCTTCCATGCATGATTATAATTTGATGATAAGAGAAACAATTTAAAAGTGCAATTATGAAAGCATTTCTTTGTTAATTCCCTCCTGGCTAAATGACTTCCTCTCACGCTAGGAAGTCAAACATCTGACAGCACGACTGAGCTCCAGGAGCTTCAATTTCCAGTCACAAAAGCTTCTTTTCTAGATGCTTCTCATGTTCCTGTTGGGATTTATACTGATTAGCTCCCTCTTCTCCTTACAGGTTCAAGGGCCCCTGAGAGACTCAACCTGGAGCCAATGTTTGCATCAAGGTTGGACCTCTGATTCTTTGTTTCAGTTGACATTGTGTGGTGTGTGTTTTATGAACTGGGGGATGGAGAATATGAACCTTTTGGGGCTGTTCCTTTGGGCATCATCTCCCTAGCTCAGCTGGTGAGATGGATCAGCACAATGTTACCAGAAGGATTAGGCAATAACAGTAGATTACATTTTGTGGAGCAAAATATTACCAACCAGCTCAGAAATTGCCCTATCAATATTGCAGCATTGCAATGAGAAAATCAGGAGGTAGAACACAGGGTGGAATGAAAAATCGTGTAATTGTTACCTTTGTGAAGGTGAAATTATGGGCTGTGATGATGGCTCTGTAGTTCAAACACAGGCTAAAAGGTGCAGGGAGTTGGCTGGGTGACTATTTCCTGGCTTTTTCCTCTCAGATCATACCCAAACTAGACATAAAAGAGAACAGAAAGCAACACAAGTGTTAACAAAATAGGAAATAAAAATTCTGCTCATTTATCTACTCATCTTTCTTCCACTGCAGTGAGCAGATAGCAGTGTGTGACTTGCAACAAGCCCAAAAATGTATGTGTTTCTGCTAAAAATATGTAACTTTGATTTAAGGTAATCGGTTTAAAAGCCTAATGAGGTTGACATTTGAAGCAGGTTCCTGCCATTTCTGTTCCTTCTGGCTTCGCTGAGATAAAATAAAATTGTGGCAGGTGACTCATAAAATGAGTTGACCTGCCAGGGCAGAACAGATTCTCTGCAGTGTCCATGTGCTGTGATGTTAGCTTTGAGCTTTATTGGATCTGCTGGCAAATTTGCAGCACAGCTTGGGTTGGGCCAAGGGCAAGGCAGCTTGGAAGGCCTTTTCCAACCTGGTTGATTCTATGGTTCTGTGGGAAAGTCTTGGAGAAACACCTTGATCCACCTGAGGAGGAGTGCAAAGATGAAAGCATTGAACAGAGGTGTGACAGCAAACAGAACTGCAAAGAAACCCCATCACTCTGTGTGCCACTCTCGTGCCAGAAGCCTCTTAATGCTCTCCCTTCTCACCACCCCACTCAGTGATCTCTCTCGAGCCTCTGTGTGTCTGCCTGGTCCTTTAATGATGGTTCCAAGTGGGGAAATCAATGGTATTAAATAGTTGTGGAATGGGGTGTAAAGAAACAGCTATAAATTTATGTATGGAGCTTTTAAAGGGAGGTTGATCCAATGATGCAGTAGAGGAACTTGATTTTTTTGTTGTTTGGATGATTATTCTTCTTATTTATGTAGCTCTTTGGAAAACTTTATGACTTTCTTGGCTATTTCAGTAATGTATTTAATTGCAGTTTGCTTGAAGAGAAGAAGAAAAGCAAACAATGAACAGGAGGGAAAAAGGATTTACATTTGAGGAACTTGAAATTGAATTCTGCTCTTATAGAATCATGGAATGGTTTGGGGAAAGGACCTTAAATACATTCTCATTCCACCCCATGGGCAGGGACACCTTTAGCCCAGGCTGCTCCAAGCCCATCCAGCCTGGCCTGGAACACTCCAGGGATGGAGCAGCCAC
>NW_008673110.1:104582-105660 GCF_000695815.1 Acanthisitta chloris
TGCCAGTGTCTCCCTCATAGCCAAGAATTCCTTCCCAACATCCCAAACCTTCCCTTCTTCGTCTTGAGGCTGTTGCCCCTTGTCCTATCACTATCCCTTAACTGTATTTTGTTAGAACAGTTGTAGCCAAACTTCAAAACACAGAAAGGAGCATCAAAGATGACAAATTAAGAGTACAAAAAATTGGCGACATGATCATATTTTGCCAGGCCTTGCCATCCTGCTGGGAAATAAATTCCAAGCTGAACCTTCCCTTCTTCGTCTTGAGGCTGTTGCCCCTTGTCCTATCACTATCCCTTAACTGTATTTTGTTAGAACAGTTGTAGCCAAACTTCAAAACACAGAAAGGAGCATCAAAGATGACAAATTAAGAGTACAAAAAATTGGCGACATGATCATATTTTGCCAGGCCTTGCCATCCTGCTGGGAAATAAATTCCAAGCTGAGGCACCTGGTGAGGAGACAGCTCCGTTTCTGGTTTGTGTGTTTTTGCTGTTTTAAACACACACATTTAATTGCCTCAGACAGTGGGACTCCAGCATCACTCTGATGACTACTGAAGTGTTAAATTGATCAGAGCACTGTGAATATGTATATGTTTTTAAATCCACCTCCTGGCAAATTTCCTTTGCCTTAATGCTTTCCCATTCCCCTTAATTAAATCCTTTTCTCACCCATTGCCTCCCAAATTATCTTGCTAACCCCTCTCTCTGTCCTCTTGGTAGTGCCTCCAAAATGTACAAAAATTAATGGCTCCTCAAGCTCTGAGACACTTTGGGCAAAATTCACCACATGCCACTTCACTGGGAGCAGATGGAGCTGCACCAGGAGCCAAAGTGGCTGCTCAGAATTCCTGAGCAACCTGAGGACTAAACTGCTGGTGCACTCTTGTTTTGAAAATGTGGTTTCTCCAGCAGTGTCCAGAAAGATAAAAAAGCCAAACCACAATGCTAAGGTGTTGTGATGCCTGAGGCTGAGCCTCAACTCACACCTCCCACCCCCAGGTCAGGGACAGCCATAAACCTCTCTGTGTTGGTTGGTTGAGGCATCTATTTATCTAAATATATTTAGAGCTCTT
>NW_008673110.1:105691-120407 GCF_000695815.1 Acanthisitta chloris
TATGTGTGTTGGAATTGAATTACAACTGCCTTATTTTAGTTTTATGCTTTTGTAATGGCATTAAAAGCAACACTTGCTCCACATAAAACTCAGGAAGATGATGGGGAATCAGGCCCAGTTCACTTCTCTGTCATTGTGCTCTTTAAAAGGTGGGAAGTATGGATGAAGGAAATTGCCAAACTTAGTAGCTTCTTCTAAAAAATTACATTTGCTCTCATTTTTGTGGCTTTTTTTACTTTACAACATTTTCGAAAGAGCTCAGCCTGGAAACATAAAAACAATCTTACTGAAAGCTTTCCTTGGACACTCAAAATCCATGTAAAACACAACTGTTGGGAAGCAATTTGCCCAATTAATTTTGAAACATTTAAAACAATCAACTGAAACCCTTTTAAAGCAACTCCTGAGGGAGCAGAGAACTTTCCAGCATCCAGATGTCCTGGAGACAGATTGAACTGGAAAACCTGGAGCTGTTCTTGCTAGGCTGCAAACAAATTGCTCCGAGGGTCTGGAAGTCCAGAATGGCACAGGTTATGGAAAGGGCTGGTCCAGGGGAAGGGCAGAGTGTGGGTCAGGGCACTGGGGCACGTTCCCCCAAATGCTGCCAGGCACAGCCAACCTCCTTGTCTCAGGGGAATGACATGGTCTGTCCTGCTCAGCTCCATTGGTTCCCAAACACTGGGAATGGTTTGGGAGGTCCAAAATGCTGTCACTGGACAAAATGGTCTGTTTTCCACTTTGTACTGGGCTGTTAGTGGAGAAATGACTCTCTGGGAGGATTCTGGCCCCACTCTGTCAGACACAAAAACCTGTCACTTAGTCAAATGGCTGGTTAGGATTGATTTGTAGATATTCTATAGTATAAGGTAATGGCACATAGCAAAGCTTCACTGCAGAGGGAGGATCATTTGAGCGATGATCTGCTCTCCCTGCCAGGCCAGGGCAGACACTTGTGTCCAGCAACTGCTGCAGTGTTTTCCACTAGTGTTCAGTGCTCTGCAGCACCCTGGAAATGCAGCAATTTGCTCTCCTCAGGAGGGAAACCAAAGTGATCTCCTAGGTTTGCTAGGTATAGGTTGTCTAAAGGTGGTTACTGCAGCACACACTGAAACTCTGCCCCTTCAGAGCAGCCAGGTAACAGGGCAGTGAAGAGCCACTGAAGAAACTCCTGAGCTGCAGGTGCAGTCAGACCCTGGAAGTGTCCAAGGGCAGGTTGGCCAGGATCTCTGGTATCCAGTCAGAATCCCCCCAGACCCAGTACTGCTGCAAGGAAAGTTTCATCAGCAAAACTACCTGGAAATCAGACTAACAAAATCTACAATTAGTGCTGAACGGACCAGTTGTTCCAGACATTTCCCAGCACTGTGAACCCCTCTCCAAGGTGAGGCACAGAAGAAGATTTACACATTTCCATTGCCTTTTACCAAATACACCTGTTCATCAGGTATCAGGACATTCCTGAGGGGGGCTCAGATTCGTAGAGTACAGTTTCAGCAGGCCTGGTATGGCCTGACAGCCCAAAGGTCTCTTGTGTCACTGACTCTTCCAGCTCAGAGCTCCAGAGTGCACAGGAGGAGGTGCAGATGGGGTGGAAATGGCAAAAGCAGCAGGGATGAGGTGAGGAGGGTTTGCCAAGAGAGAAGGGAAGCTGGAAGAGACACCCCCATGCATTTCTTTCTCCTGCTTCCAACCCACCCTGCCACTGCCTTGCAGGTCCTTCTTCACATAATTCACAGTTCAAATAGGAAAGGCAAAGTCATAATGAGTTGAACCAGGTGCCAAGAGAGCAAAATGCAGGTTCTTAAAACCTGAGAAACCGTGTGAGAAATGATAGAGAGACGTCAGGTGCAAAGAGATTCCAGTTCCTTCTGAGGCAGGATTAAAACTTGGGAATGACAGAGAGAGATGGAAAAGGATATTCTATAGGAGACTGAACCACTTAGAGCTGGGAACAGTGAGAAGGTCTGCACAGAATTTTTCAAGAAATTACACATCAAATACTTTGCTGTTTTAAATCTAAGCTGCTTGCTGGAACTCACTTCCATGATTGTAAAACTGGTGCTGAACCAGATGCAGACCCTGAGAAACTTTCCAGGAAAGCAACAAAAGTGGCAAGAACTGTGAGAGCTGAAAACAAAGTTGAGCTCTAATCATTCCATTTGCCCTGCACCAGTTTACAAAACAATCCAAACTTTTCATTTCGTTGTCAGTAGCATCTGAAGCCTTGGCAGGATGGGTGAAATCCCTGTCTGCACTAAAGGAGAGTTCTGAAGTCACAGGGGGAGGTGGAAGCCAAGACAAAAAGTGAAATGTGAAATTCAACCTCTGCCATGGGCAAGTTTTATGGGCTTGGGGTTTTTCCCTTCTTAAGAAAGGACTAACCTTTCTAAATGTGAAATATATGAGGACTTTGTGCCCTGACCAAATGAATGAGTGTGAGAGGGAGAAATGGAAAGCAGGCCTGGGGGAAAGTTTGATCCCTGGTTGTTAATAGATACACGGAATGCAGTGCCAGGATAATCAGCTGGAGTCTGTTGGAGGAGAGAGATGTGTGGCACACCAATTACAGACAGCAGGGAAAATTGAAAGAAATTACATTCAGGGGAGTGTGAAATGTGAAAGTCAAGGAAATAAATTAGATGTTGTATGACCTCTAGTGTAATATGTGGAGAACTAATACATTTAACCTAGTTGTAATCGTGTCATAGCTCGACTGCATTAGGAACTTTTCCATTTGCATTTTCCTTTCTGGGGCTCTGTGCTCAACTTTTGGAAATGGCAAATAACACAAACTGAAACACAGAAAACTCCACTTAAACAGTGAAGTTCTCTGCAGTGAAGGTGATCAGATGCTGGAGCAGGTTTACCAGAGAGGTGATGGAGTCTCCATCCTTAGGGTTACCCAACAGGACACAGACCTGGGCAAGTTGCCCTAGCTGGGCCTGTCTGAGCAGAGTGGGACTGGGTGACCCCCAGAGGTGCCCTCCAGCCTCCAGTGCTCTGTTATTTTGTTAGAAATGTCAGACTTTAGAAGATGCCAGTACTGGGTGTCTGTTCCCTGAAATCCCAAGCTCCACGTTCAGCCCACATAGCTTCAGGCAGTGCAGATGAAAGCCTGGATGCTTCTGCAGTTAGTCCCAGCACAGGCAGAAGCACTTCCAGAAGAAATCTGAAATCTCCAAAACAAGGGCAGGTGCACCAAAAGCAGCAACATTGTGTAACAGTTTTGAAATAGCTGTTGTTTTCTAAAGAATATTTAGAAAAGTTCCTTCTCACAAGACTAGAGACTAAGTTTTGATCTCCTGTTCCCAGTTCGAAGCAAGGCAGATCAATCCTCTCTCTTTTTATTTCTATCTGCACTGAATATTTCTCATTAAGGCTGTAGTGTTGTGTCTTTGATGGGTCCATGAATGCCAGAAAGGCATCCAGGCATCATCATGAGCAATATAGATCACTTCCAAGTGCTTCTCTGCATTTCAAATTGTGCCATTTAATCGACAATTCCGATTAAAAAAAATTCTAGTGATGTCAAACCCAGAATTCCTGGCTCATTCAGGGCCACGTGCAAGGTTTAATATGCATAAGTCATAGAAGGGGGATCATTGCCTGATGCAAACTTGTGTCTGGAGAAAAGGTTAAAATAGGCTTTTTGGAACAGTTTTCAGGAAGTCTTTAAGGAGAGAGCTGTAGGGTTGGCAGAGGGGCTATGTCTCTGCTGGGTTAGAGTATTTGGGGTGCCACCAGGTTTTATATCAGACAGGTGTGAGAATGAATCAAGCAGGGAAACAAGGAGCTCCTCAAAGCTGAGTCCCCTGGGCTGTGGCCCACAGCTGCTGCTGCTCAGCCTGGAGTGACTGTCTCTGTTAGCAGCTTGGCACAGAGAGCATGTGTGTGAGGCACAGTGGAGGAGCTGTCTGAAGTGCTTTGCTGTGCTTCCTGACCAGTGTCCTGCAGGTGAACAGGGAGTTTCCCTTCTAAGCCTCATGACTCAGACCAGAGTGACACCTAACACTCTCCTTGGGGCACTTAGTGAAGACCTGACTGCCTTGTTCCAGGAAAAAATGCAGAAACAAAGCAAAACCCTCAGTTTCAAGGGGATATTTTAAGAGGCCTCTCATTCTGTCATATTTATTCATGCTACATTTGTACTGCATTAACAAATTTAAAAGTCTTTTGAGCTACTTCACTCTATTTATCTAATTACCTGCCTTCCTTTTCTGGAGCTAGGGGTATAAAACATACTCCAAGCACTGGAATGAAGCCATTAATCAAATTGCAAATTTAACTGTCACAGGGAGCAACAAAAACTTGGCAGGAATAGGTGGTGGGTGGTATGAAAGTGTTTCTAGCAAACCCTGGCTTGGCTTGTGAAGGTTTGCAAACAAGTCACTGCTCCCTGCAACAGCTTCTCATCTCTCAGGTACCTGGGGAGGAACAGAGCTCTGCAAAAGTGGATCTGCAATTCCCCAGAGCTTATAAGGCTTATGACATTGCTAACTGTGGGTATACAGCACCCAAAACATGAGCACAGGTAGTTCTGAGCCACAGAGGCACCAGAATCTTCCCTGAGCATTGTGTGGGTCGTATCCTGCCTCACACGGAACGAGGCTATAAAGCAGTGCTTCAGTGACAAATACTAACAGAACTTTTCTTCTAGTAACATCTATATTTTTCTAAAGCTTGCATTAATTTAAATGGGTCTGAGGTGTTTTCCCTCCTGCCAAATTACTTGAAAACAGCCAGTAAGGCTAAGAGTTTTAGGGAAATGGGAAGCAAATATGAAAACATTCCATTTTCTTAGAAGATCAGGCTGAAAATCACCAGTTTGCTCCCATGTTTTGTACAGAATCAACAACCACAAACATTACCCATTTTTAGTATGTTCTACTTAGCTCTGAGACATTCTCATTCTCATTGTTGCACCTTTGTTCTGAGCTGGAACTCTGCATGTAGTTTAGCCTTCTGGTGGACGTTATCAGTAAGAAAGCAATCTTTCTCCTCTAATACCAAAGAAATTAATCCTTAATATTTCCTCGCTTTCCAGGCCACTTCTGCTATCTTAGCCATCCACTCAAATAAAGCACGTGTTGTAATTTAAAAGGAAATCCATTTCAAGGGAGTTTTCATTAATACACACTCTTCTCGGTCGGTTCAGCGCTCTGGAAGTAATATATTGAGTAAGATGGGAGTAATTCTGTGCTGGTGTGTTAATCCTCTGGGGATGGCACGTTAATGGGTTTGTTTGGATTGAACAGTTTCTGCAGGAACATTAGTCATTCGGAGCATGTCATTCACAATTCATGTCAGAGATCTGATATCGCCAATTAGTGGGGATGAATTTGCTTAAAACAAGACCTGGAGTATCATAGATCATTTTCCATCTACTCAGGAAATGAAAACTCTCTGATAGTGTGTCTGACTCCTCTAATTTTTAATCTAGTTTAGGCTTAACAGAATATAAGTGAATTTTCAGGAGATAAAGGTCTGGCAGCTCCTGGGTTTGCTCTCCTGAAGCTTGGGAAGAGGCTGATGCTGTTGTTTGCCTTGGCTTTGTGCTTTGATCAGAACATTTGGTGTTGAAAAAACGGCAGAAAGTGAGAAACTTCCCAAAACAAGCAAAGTCCTCCAAACCCTGAGGACTTGGGTTGGTGGAAAGAGGAGGAGAGGGGGGAATGGGTGAAAGAGACCTCTCAGCTTGGAAAACATCCCTCCAGATGGTGCACGTTGTCCAGAGGTGTGAGCAGCAGGCTGGGCCTGCCAGAGTCCTGACACACTTCACTGTTAGCAGAGGTGCAGGTTGTGTTTTCTGTCATCTTTCCGCAGTGGCTTTGATGCTGCTTTGCTTTAAACTGAAATAAAAAGCTGCCAGCAGGACTCAAAGGGCTGTTGTCTGTGCAAAGTCCTGTTTTCCAGCCGAAACAGCACTGAGAGATGCAAGGTGTGATTCCCCCCTTGAGCCCAGGGAAGCAGGGACAGAGTTCTGAAGGGATACCAAGTGCTCGTTCCCCCAGTCTGGGTGTTCAGAGAGGAGCTGGGAGGCACTGGGAGGGGAGGAGTGGGGCCAGCTCACTGAGGGTGGGGGAGCAGTGCACACAGATCAAAGCTGGAGTCAGCACTGCTGGGCATGAAATGCTGCAGAGAGATCTGCCAAGGCTGATGGCAAAACAGAATTGGGATGAAATGGCTGGTGGGAACTACAGCAGGACTTACCTCTGTCATAGGTCAGCAGGACCTGATCATGTTTTAGAGCTGGGAAGCAGAGTTTGCACAAGGTTTTGGAGCTGTTGGAGCAGGTCCAGAGGAGGCTGTGAGGATGCTCAGTGGGCTGGAGCCAGGCTGGGAGGGCTGGGGGTCTCCAGTCTGGAGGAGAGAAGGCTCTGGGGAGACTCAGAGTCCCTTCCAGTGCCTAAAGGGGTTTATAAAGAAGAGTGAGATGGACTTTTTACATGGGTAGATAGTGATAAGACAAAAGGAATGGTTTTAAACTAAAAGAAGAAGGATTTAGGTTGGACATTAGGAAGAAATTCTTTAATCAGAGGGTGCTGAGGCTCTGGCACAGGGTGCCCAGAGCAGCTGTGGCTGCTCCATCCCTGGAGTGTTCCAGGCCAGGCTGGATGGGTTGGAGCAGCCTGGGCTGGGGAAGGTGTCCCTGCCACTGGCCTGGAACAACTCAGAGCATTTCCTGAGTAGAATATTACTTTGTGCTGTTGCAAAGCTGCGGGTTTAATTCAACATCAGGCACCCAGAAACTGGATTTGCTGTCAGGAGCAATGATCTGAGTACTCTGGAGAGACCACAGAAATATCAATGAGCAGTCAAGATGTAGTTATATCCCTCTAAAAAATACTGGACTGAAACAATAATTAACATCATTCTCAGCAGAAACCTTTGTAATAGAAATGCCTAAAAGGACAGATTATGATACATTACTGATTAAGCTTCATGTGCAGAGACATATTTTGATCCACCCAATGTCCCAAAATGTTTGACTTCTATTGTAAATCAGGGAATTTACTTACCCAGCAATTGTTTAGATTTTGAACTGAGAAACAGACATGACAATTGTGAGCAAAGCATAACAACCTTGCTGTTATTACAGCCCCTGTGATATCACGTTTCTCCCATTTTGCTATGAGGAAATCACAACTCTAATCATATCTATCTATTCATTGTAAATATCATGTTCCTTACATTAATAATGCCAGGAAAATGCTCCTCAGACCCAGTGGTGGATTCACCTTTTGGGCCTGGGCTGAGCTCAAACTGCCACTTCCCACAAAGAAAGCAATAACTAGGGATCATCCTATGTAAAATACTTTGCCTTCCTCCCCCCCAGCCTCCCTTACACACTGGCTGTAAATAATGCAATATTTGGAGTGCTTTTCCAACCCCAGAAGTTGCATTGATATCTCTGTGTTCTCACTAGGGATATATGAAGATCTTTATTATTTTCTGGCCCAAAGTACCATATTTTCTGGCTCTCCAGGCCAACTGGGTCAGTGTTATAGCCAGTAGGACAATACTGCAGGTCTGGTCAGTGTAATCCTGCTGCCCAGAAAGGCAAAAGGAGGAGAACTGCAACTGCAGGAGGTGTCTGATCTGTGCTGAATCCAGACATGCAGATGAACTATTAAGACTTGCTCTGGGATGTGTCTTAAACCTCACTCAAGTCCACTATATTCCAGCTGGAAACAAAATGTGAGATTTAGAACCAAGGGCATAATTCTTTTTGAACTGAAACCAGCTTGTCATGTGCTGAATTTCACACCTCGAGAGAACTTTGAGGACAGAAACACTAGGCTGTGTGGGCAGAGGAACCTAAATGGATCCTACCACAGATAATGGATGGACATTTGTTGGAATTAAACATTTAAATCTGGCTAATTAACTCATTAACCTTTACATTAACTATTCTATTTCACACTGGGCAAGACACTGCTGTGGTTCACGGGGTTCTTAATTAAATCTGAGTCCAGTTGTCTTTCAAAGATTTCCCATTAACTCCACTACTATCACCCTGATCTGGTGGGTGGCATCCCTGCCCATGGCAGGGGCTGGAAAGAGAACAAGGAGCTTTAAGGTCCCTTCCAACCCAAACCATTCTGTGATTCCACGTTCCACAAACTGGCACCAATGTTCCTCAAGTCTTTGCCTTCTGACGGGCTCGTGGTTCCTCCTGGCTCTCCTGGAGTCATTCTGGGAGAAGCACAGAATTCTGCTGTGTTTAATTAGCTGTTTAAAGAGCTCAGGAAGCAAAGCCATAGGAAGAGCTTTGTGACAGTGATTAAGGTTTCCACCAGCTCAAGGTTCTCACCTTTCCATAGAGCTGTGTTCCCCTTTGCCATCTCAGAGTGACTTCTGGGTCCTGTTCAGCCTTCTGCAGTGCTCAAGCCCAATTAAAATTCCTGCCTTGGCTCCTCACTTCCCTGTGTTTTTCTGCCTTTCCTCTCCAGTTAACTCCTAGACAGAGATCAGCTGACTACTTCAGTATTCACTGCACAGTAAGGTTTAGTGGCTGTGCTGGTGCTTGCTCTAAGGTTGGACTTGATGATCTTGGAGGTCTTTTCCAACCTTAATGATTCTATGAATAATGGAAATCTTGCTTTGAAAATCACTTTTGGGGAAAAAAACCAAACAAACAGAAACAAACAGCAACTGCAGCTGTAATTATTTGAGCTGCAAAACACCCAGTACTCCTGTGCTAATATTGTATGATATTTTGGCCTCAGGTAATTGCACAGTAAATTAGCAAATCCTCTAAGTGCTCTTGCTGAAGTGGCACAAACTGCAGGTAGCTGAAGGGACCTGGTGCAGCACTGATCTCCTGTTGCAGTGGGACACCACAGCAACCCAACCAAGATTTGCAGCATGTTAAAGCCCCAAGTTTTCCACAGGAATGTAAAGCAGGTTCATAATTCTAACCTCTCACCCTGTCCCTCAGATGGGAACGTTGTCAGTCAGGGGCTCGAAGAGACAAAACCTCTCAAATCATCTTTTCCTGGAAACATAACAAGGCAGGAGAAATTAATTACCAACAGTCAAGATGTCTGAGAGCTTTTTAGCTGCAGCTATTCCATGGCAGAAACAATTTCAGGAGTTACTGCAGAAAGGATGGCAGTAGATTTGTGCCTTCTCAGGTTTTGCTCTTTTTCTTTTGGCTTTCCTCCAGTTCACCAGGTACAGTTTACTGCCAGGCTATGAGGCTGTTTCATTAAAATAGCTTCTATGTCTCTCTTTATAATCCATTTTTTTCTCTGCAAAGGATGAACTACAACATTTTGAGATTTGCTGTTTCTTGATCTGATTGAAAATATGAGTCACTGCTCCATAAAACATCACAAACTTCCTGTTTCTGCCATTTAATACTCCTCCCACTTCCAGCAGTTATCCTGTGATGCTTATTTTACCAGTTTATGAAGCTTCAAAGTACACTGCAAACAGTCCCTGAATTGGGGAGAGAGGAGTATTGACACTTTTATCTTGCTTTTCATCACTCCTAGATGAAAAGAAAAGCTTTTTAGAGTTCTTTTATTTTGTGATTCTAACACAGCATTGCAAGTAGAGAGAATATCATTTTCTGGCAGAGAAGCTGACAATAATATCAAAATAAAACCGTGCACTAAATTGTAGATAGAGAAATACAGACACAGGCTCAATTCAATACTTCATGGCAAAGCTCACAAGGCTCCAGGGCCACGTTCAGGCACGGAGCAGAGTCCAAAGGAAAGGCAATCTCCCCTGGGAACACTGCTCCCTCCCAGCTTTGAGGTGCCACCCGTTTGCTGGAGCTGCTGCTGCTCCCTCAGCCTCCTTCGACACTGAGAGCAGAGTCTGTGCTGTCAGGACAGTGTAATCCAGCCTTTCCAAGGGGAATTCCTCTGGTTGTCCATCACAGTGATCTGGTGCTGTTGGAATTTCACATCAAGCTACTCACAGGATAAACGAAATTTTGCTCTTAGTCCCTTCACACACTCGTGTTCCCTGAGCAGAGCAGAGTGGAGTGGCAGAGTACAGTTAGTTGATTCAGCAAAGCTTCCACTTGTTCTCCTGCTGATAGACACATTCCCCTGTTCCCTACCTTATCCTACCAACATTTACAGCCAAAAATTGTCCACCCTGTGCACTTGTTAGGGAGCTCCTGAGTGCTACATCACAGCTCTGTGACAGACCAATGATGGGATGCCAAGCAGCAACACTCCTGTTTATTCACACAGCATTGTCCCTCCTGTGGGTCTGGCCCACTCTGTGTCCCAGTGATGGATGCATTCTGCACACACAGCTGCTGCCAGAAGTTTTTTCTTACAGGGATTTTATTGTTGTATTCCAGAGGTTGGGGAAAGGTCATCTGGCTGGGTTTTCCCATTTTTTTCACATTCAGGTTCAATTTACTTACTGAATACAGGCACTGAAATGTTCATCATAGAACCATAGATTATCCTGAGCTGGAAGGACCCACAAGGGTCATTGTCCAACTCTTGACCCTGCCCAGGACACCCCAACACTGCACTGTGTGCTGAGAGCATTGGCCAAACACTCCTGAGCTCTGTCAGCCTGTGCTTGTGCATGCCAAGGAATCCCCTGGGGATGTCAGTCTGCACCTCACTGTCTCCAATGGGCAGGGGGTGTTCCTGTGCCTCCCTCCAGGCTGTGTCTGCTGTGTCTCAGGCAGGATTTGACAGCCTGGTTTTCATCCAGCCTGTCATCTGCCCTCCCCGAGTATGAAAAGCAGCATATTTACAGGCTACACAGCTCAGAGTCTCATTGTCCCCCAAATCTCCTCCTGAAGCATCTACTCGAACTTACAAAGCTTTAGGGAAACCTTCAAGCCACTTTGCTTCGTACAGACATCTGAAACTTGGTTTCTGGTTTGTGCTTTGCTGCTTAGCAGGGCTGAGGATGGTGTGTTACACAGGTACCTGCAGGATGGGGGAATTTCAGCCACGCACTGGGCTGCTCCAGGATCCATCATTTATTAATCACTGTGCTGCTGCTGTTCCAGCCTGAGCCTCTCCAGAAGCAGATTTTCCTTTTTTTTCCTGTGTGTTTTGTGTCCTGCAGCAGGAGTGAAGTCAATCAGCTTCAATCAATGCTGACACTCCGAAACACAAAAGCAGTACATCAAAACAGGCAGATTTGAGGGCAAGGTTGCTTTATGAATACAGGAATAATAAACTCCAGCTGTGTCCTGCCGGTGGCTACATCAGCTACACAATCTGTTTTATTGGTTTGTTTGTTGGTTCAGGGCTTTGCTGTGTCTGTGTAGGTCTCAAATCAGTCTTACATAGCTAAACTGAAGAGTTTGCCTATAGAAAGAGCTCCATCTTCAAGATAGAAGATCTATAAACATAAAGGAGTTTATTTCAGTAGCTAAGTGAGTAGTAGATATCTATTTCTTCAGGACAAACTTCACAAACAAGTCTCTATGAACCTCCTGTGAGAAACAGAAGCTTTGCAGAAGTTGTATACTGATCTGCTGCTTCTGGACGTGAAGTGCTTTGAATATCCATCAGCTTTTTCCTTGCTAGCAATTTCCCTAAAATAAGGAATTCTTCCTAGCAATATCCCTAATCATAGAATCCCAGAGTGGGTTGGCTTGGGAAGGACCTCAAAGCTCATCCCATCCCACCCTGCCCTGGGCAGGGACACCTCCCCCAGCCCAGGCTGCTCCAAGCCCATCCAGCCTGGCCTGGAACACTCCAGGGATGGAGCAGCCACAGCTGCTCTGGGCACCTTGTTTGTGGTTTATAAGCTGTGGTTTCCAACCTGTGGCCCGTGGCAGCTCAAGGGCTGCTTTGCTGCAGAGCTGTATTTCTTTCCCAGGAAGGTCCATGTGCTGTGCTGAGCTCCCACTGTCTGCAAGGTGGGTGAAGAATTGCACCTGCAGTTCTCTGCTGACCCCTGATGATGGTATCTGTGAGACAAAATGTATAGAATAGGCACTGAAAAATTCAGGATGAGGATAAGAGGAGTTTGCCCGTGGATATAAATTGTTTGTTTGGACTGAAGACAGATTGTTCACATAGCTTAGTGCAGATAAAAGAACAGGAGACTGAGCATAAGAGGAAAAATCTCAATAAACTCTCAACTGCCAAGTAACTATGTGACTATAATAACTTTGAAAGCAGCTTCAGGAAGTTTTGCTTTGCCTGAGTTTCTCTGAAGAGCTTTTACTTAGGTGGAGAAATCAAGCCCCTGAAATATGCACTGTGCCCCCCAGGGATGTGATGGCACCTCCTTAATGACCAGTTATTTCTGTGTCTCAGAGTTCTGTTTCTTCCTGTCCTTCAGTCTGGAGGTTTTCCCTGTGCTGGCAAATGTTGGATTAGCTGTCACAGCCTTTACCTCTGGTAATTCAGGACTCACTGGAAAAAAATGAGGGGAGAGAAGTAAAAATCCCTCATCCATCCTTATTTTGACCCATTAAAATCACTTCTATATCAAGAGCTATTTTCATACCTTGGAAGTTTACAGGACATAGAAAGATGAGGATTACATTATTTCTTGCTCCCTGTAAATTTCTGTAACACATTTCATTTTAGGGATCGTTTCTGAGCTTTTCAGGGAAACAGCTGATTGTGAAGGATTTTCAATGCCATGCTCAGAGCCTGTAAAAATGTGTCTGTGATATGCTGTTCAGTGTTTTGAGCCAACTTTCTGGAGAAGTTATCCATTTTGAGGACTTTTCTACCAGTTAAGAGACAAGAAAAACTGCAGGAAAAACCCATGTGTAAGGAAATATCATCCCAACTAAATCCCAGACTTTTAGGCCTTTTAGACAATACATTTGGTATATACAATGTTTTTTCCTAAGTAAGAAGTATGTGAGGTTTTTTCCATATTAGTTTTGCAAGATATGTAGATGAACAAAATCTTTCTGAAGGTGAAAACTGAAAAGATAACATTGCACTTGAGCACAAAATAGGAGTCATTTTACCAAAAGTGTGTCCACCAACTTGAATTGGCTCCTTTAGGTATGTGAGAAGATGCTCAGAGTTGTAAGTGGTTGACTTGCATTGGCTCCTTTAGGTAAGCGAGAAGATGCTCAGAGTTGTAAGTGGTTTAGATCAGATCTTGGTACAGGTTTATACTTGGCCAAGCCCAAAAAGGACAGCTCCTCCCATTCTGCAGGTTTAGATGTTGTAAGTCCAGCAGCTCACTCTGTCCAATACATGGGTATCCCTGGGAACCCTGGGGAGCATCTACAGCACATCTTGGATTCACACTAGAGTCTGAGAGAGCCCAAACTCTCCACATGGTGTGTGCTCATGAGCTGCAGCTCAGGTGGAGACTTGGGATAGGCACTGACATTGTCCACAGAGAGCTGAGTCCAAGCCCCTCTGGAGTTGGACCCCTGTGCATTTTGTGGCTGAGTGGCTGAGCTGTCACCACCCCCAGGTTAGCCCTGGCAGCATTGCATGGTTGGTACCTCCAGGTTTAGATAGAGATTTCCTCCAGTGCCTCCAGATCTGGGCAGGTCAGTCTGAAAGTGTAGTGCTCACCAGGGCTGAACTCCATGTGCAGCCAAACAGAACCCTGAGGAGCAAAGACTGATGAAGCTCAGTGTACTTCACCTCTCTTCCCTGGGCCATTTGCCCCTGATGTGTCCTCTCTGACTGCACCACAGCCAGGAATCCTCCTGGTGCCTGAGCAGAGCCCCAGAGCTCCTCACTGCATTCTGGGGGGGCAATGATGCTCCTCAGGGTGTGTGGTATTTTTACACCCACCAGATCTATCACCACTGGTGGCAATGAAATGTGGAAATCCTGACAGCTGAGTGCCTTCAGTTAGGATGACAATTGTGATATTAGGCCTCATCACAGCCCCCTGGGCTGCCTTAAAGCTTAAATAATGCACAAGTGCAACTTGTCTTACAACTGGTATGAATGATAATTGCTCTGTTTTGCCTTAAATATCCCTGCAATGATAATGGTGCAAATGCTGATAAAGAGGTGGTCACAGGTTCCCTCGTCCCGACAGCATCTCAATTAGTCAGGCACAGTCAGACTGTGCTGTTTGCTTTATTTGGGGGAAACAGACTCCCTGTCAGGCAAGGTGACACGAACAATTATTGTCAGTGTTGGCTTCACTCACACGACAGAATTTGGCTTGAGATTTCAGCACAGCTGAAAAAGCTGAAGCCAAGCACTAATAATCTTTAGCTAGAGCATTGCTCAGGCAGCAGCTTCACAATGATTTACTGCAGCACGTTGGATTTCTCCACTGACTTCTGTCATTTAAAGTAAGCAATAAAGCTGCTTGAGCATCCTTTTAATCCTCTGGTTTTAATAAGAAGCTGTTAAGGGAAGAGTTTGAGGAAAATAATCTCTGTTTCCTTTAGAAATATATTCTTGGAATAAGAGAGCATTTTCAGGAGGAAATGCCAAAATCCATGAGTTTCATAGTGAGTGTTTTTGTTCATGTCTGATGAATAGGAGCTTACTACTTATTGCAACTAAGTGAAGAGAGGCAGAAATACATTATCTTTGTGCCACATGTTTGTCTATTGCTTTGTTCACGCACTGGGAAGTTTTTATTGCTACATCCTCATACATTTCTGTGTTAGAAAAGCAATTTGCTCAGTGTCACTAGGAAAGAACCTCAGGCAGGAGCAGCACCAAAGCCATTCGCTGCTGCCCAGGCTGAAGAGCTAATTAGTGGCCACTTCTTTTTTGGATGTTCTGTTAGCTGTGGAACACTCCCTGTGACTAACAGCAGT
>NW_008673110.1:120434-124808 GCF_000695815.1 Acanthisitta chloris
CACTGGAAATTATAAAAGAGATTGGGTGGAAATGAAGAAAAAATTCTAAATATCAAGTTAAGGTTCATTGGAATTAATTCCTTATGAGTTTCCTCACCATAAACTCTCAGAAATAATTATCCAACACCTTCATATAAAGCTGCATTTTATTTAAATTTTAAGAAGTACTTGGTAGAAAGAGCAATCAGCTGGGGGAGAATCTGCATTCCTTCTGAAGAGCTCAGGAAAAGGTAAAAGCCTCTCAGCAGGTTAAATCAGACAGAAATTTACTGAGCTGATTTATAGTATTGGATTCAAACAAGACATTTATAAATGTGGTTTTCTGAAGGTGCAAATATTTGGAGCCCTGTGAGAATAAATAGGAGAGAAAATAGTTGAATTAAGCTTGATTTCTTTACCTGAAGTATCTCTAAACTAGATTTTGAAGCTTGTAGAAAATGATGTAAGAAACATGATGTTACACCTCAGGGTGTCAGACAGGAGGATTTGGTGCAGTGAGTTCCACAGGGTATGATGCTCTGGGATCCTGTGCACAAAGGAATCACTTGGAATTTTCCCTATGTGCTCATCCTTTGCAGCAAACAGTGTCTTCCCAAACGTTGGCTCTGGGACCAGATGTGCTGAGTGGGAAGTTCTTCACGTGGGCTAAGACTGAATTGTGTTATGAACAATGATACTATAGCATCTCTTTAATTGAATCAAAGGATGAAATTAGTGTGATGATGAGGTGTGCAGAGACTTCCTGGCTCAGATGTTTAGCTTAGTGGGATTTCAGCCTGAATCTTGAGTTCTAGCCATCAGGTAAGGGTTGACAGGCAGGAAAACCAGCAGGACAAACCTGGGAAGTTGCCCAGAAGGGCAGAAACTCTGGGTGTTGGGAGGCCTTGGGAGACACCAGTGAGCAGGGTGGAATGGCTGTTTGTTGGCTCTCTCACTCCTGGTGCTGCAGTGATCTTTTGGAGCTGGTTTGGAAGGGTTTGTGTGTTTTGGGGAGGTTTTTTAACTGCGTTGGCTGGTTTGGGGTTTCTTGGAGGGGTAGGGGAAAGAAGGAAGATCTGAAGCAAATTGTCACGAGATTGGAGAGCCTCAAGCCTGAAGTCCTTTTTGTCCCATGTCTTGATTCATGGTTTTCACACTGTGTTGAGAACAGAAATCTGGATTTCTAACCCTACTGAACACACTCTGCTCTAAACACCCTGCAGGAGTTTTTGGAAGCAGAATGCTCCCTGGGAAGGCTAAAACTGGAGGATTTGAGAGCTGGATGCACTGAACACCCTTTGCAAAGCATCTGGGTGACACTGAATCTCATGACCTTCCAGTGTGAGCAGTAAAACTGTGAGCAGAACATTCCACAAAGCATAATTGATTTTAAGCACTAGTAACTATATAAAAGTAGTGGTAGTATTTTAAAGTCTACTACAAACACTCTTGTCTGCAGGCAGGGAAAAAGGCCTAATTAAAATGAACTGTAATGGTCTTCGACCAGCATGAGATTTGACAGATTATAAATTCATTCCCATATTAATTGAGAATACTCTTTTTTTTTTTTTTTTGTGGTCTCTGGATTAATAATAAGGAAGGGGGGAAAAAAAGACATGAAGGTAATTTATTTGCTCTTTCTACACCACTGACATTTTTCACCTTAATGAGCACTTAAAATGTAAATTATGCAGTCAGCTTAAAAAATAGAACAAAAGGGACGTGTGAGGCTTTGTCTTATTTTTTTTCACATCAAAATTAACTGCAATTATCATAAAAAATTATAGTTCCACCCCAGATTTTGTCCAAAAGTACTGGACATCATCTAATGCCTTAAAATACTGAGGGCTCCTGCTGACATTTGCCTTAATTTAGACTTGGAAGTTTTGGACAAGGTGGTTTTTACTTTAGCTGAAGACAGAAAACTGAATCAACAACACTTTTAGGGTTTTTTCTTCAGTGTTTTGGGGTTGGGTTTGAACATCATTAAACTTTAGGCTTAGCACCTTCCCCTAGAGCCTCGGAGAGCAGAGCTCAGGGAAGAGCTTAACCTCCCCAGGAGTTATCCTTTCCCTGACATCTGGTCTGTAATTAGTCCCTGGAGGTATGGGAGTGAGAAATGCTCCAGAAATGAGGTGCTACTCAGAGCTGTCACTGTGCACTGACCCCATAAACCTCAGAAAGGAGAGATTTGTTTGTAGCTGCAGCAGTTTTCACCAATCTGTAGCTGAAGTTAAACCTCAGGAGTTCCACCCGGTGCCTTTTGCCCCTCCCTGCTAATTGCTGCAGTTCTGCTGCCTCCTGTGTGAGGGGAAATGATGCCACCAGAGAAAACATGTCTTAAATAAAATGACTTCCCATTAGAAACACTTCATTTGCTCCCTAACATCCTGGAGAGCAACCTCCAAGGAAAGATGACCAAGATCTGTTAATATCACACATTCTGTGCCTTCATTTTCCCAGTAATATGAAGGATATTGATGCATTTCTGGTTTGGAAGATGTGATTCTCTTGGAATTACTTGGAAATTTGCGTGAAAAGGTTTAGTAAAGCTACAAAGTGAAAAAACAAGAATAGCTGTGAAAGACAATGTATCAAGAAAAAACAAGTAACCTAAAGAATTGGAGCTCAGGAACTGGTGTGTTCTTCCTTCTCAGGACTTACCATCCCCTCTGAGAAACCCACAGAGCCTGTGGATAATAGTGACCAAAAAAACTCTTGTCCTTGGTATGAAGTTTGGTCACTGTTTCGACAAGCTAATAGCATTATGGATACACCACAGTTGGGATCTTGTTCCCAACTTCTGAATTCATCTCTTGGGAAATTTCCTCTTTTTATTCCAGCAACATTTAGCACTGTACCTGTTAGAAAGTGCAATGAGTGTGTCCTGGAGTGTCTTGTCAGACACTGAAAGCTGTTCCAGAGGCTCTTTCCCAGATAATTCCAGAGGGATGCTCCTGGAAAGGAAGCCTGATCTTGTGATCAAAGCTGATCAAAGCTGCTTTGCTATTCTGAGTCCATTTCTGATGTTTTGCTGCAGAAATTCCCCACAATTTTGATAAATGGCACTTTCTTCTCCATGTGCCTTTGCTTCCTACCAGTGAAATTCATGTCCTAACATTTCTTTCCATCTGTTTCCTTGTCTGTTTATCTTGGAGGCAATGGATGGCTCTTATTATATGGTTATAAACTTAAACAGATCCTCACCAGCAGCTAAGGCATAAATCACACGGAAACAGCAACAAGCATAAGCACATCGATAAGGCCAATAAAAATGGTTGTTGTAAGGAGACAGCACAATTCCCAGGGCTGTTAGATCACATCTCGACACTGTCTGTTCTGTTTTCCCCATGCCAGACATGATCCATCCCACCAACACATCTCCTGCAGGGCACAGCACTCCGTCAGGAACCCAAACACTGCTGCAAGTGTAGCCAAAAAAGGACTTCAGGGCATATTGCTCTGAGATTCCACTTCAGACTTGAGCTGGAGACAAGTGGGAAACTGTTTCCTCTTCTAATCTTTGCCTTATAAATACAGGGAGAGTGAAGTACTGAATCAAGCAAGTGATTATTCAAAAAAACATCAACTTTATTTTTACGACAAATCTCAAAGTTATTTGAATTCCCAAATGTTTAAAACTAACCCATATTTTTCCCTGGAAATGTGTGTATGTTGATTTATTGCTATTTCATACTAAACCTTTATGGAAATATTTTCAGTTGCAATTCCATTGATCCCTACACCACTGGTTGTTTCCTGAATGAGCTGTGGGAGGAATTCTATAGTTGGGGGAGTGCCTGGATGAGGCTCATGTTAACCTTTGGGTTCATCAAGACACAGTTGTGTTTTCTGCCAGTTTCAACACAAACATTGTCCTTCTTCTTCTCTCCCTCTCCACCCCCTCTCAAACCCTGCTGCAAACAGCTGCTGCTCAAGGTGCTGCTCAGGAAATTCAAAATCTGGGCGAGAAATTCTGCAGAAAATTTGGACCTTTCCTTCCCAAGTGTCACTTCATCCCTTCCTCTCATGCCCTTGTCACCATGGATTTCTCCTGATGACTTGAGGGGTTTGCAGCCTTTTTAGGTGTAATTATTTTATTTGTGGAGCAAACACCTAATCTGCACTTTCAGGGGCATGTGCAGCTCTGGGGTTACCCAATTACCTGCCAGCATTTTGGTGGTGTCTGTGTTGGGGCAGGCACTTTGTTTCCAGCTTATGGCAAGCAAAGAATGGAAGGGAAAATGAATCACGTTCTGTTTTCATAGCAGCTTTTATTAGATGTTCAACAGCTTTTTCTTCCCTCTGATTGGTTTGGAGCTCCATTGCAATCTCATTTTGAAAACACATACATGAATACACACATGGAAATCATAGAATTTAGGGGTTGGGATG